>NW_027453853.1:0-300000 GCF_040206685.1 Ascaphus truei | reverse complement strand
GTTTTACTGGTTACACACAATACAGAACACACACAATACAGACACCCAAAGAACATAGACACAAACTTCTCTCCTACACAGCGAATCAGCTTCTCATATAAATAACCTGCTTTTATTCTCTTTCTAGTTGCCATTAGAACAGAAGGAAAAAGAATATTTTCTGGTTCAAAAGACCTATTCGTGTGGCCAGTACGAACAAATCTTTTCAATTCCATTCTTTTTCTTCTACTTTCTTTCTTAGGGCTACTCTGCAATTACTGGCAACATGTCCTACCTTTTTACACTTATAACACTTTATGTCCCTTCCAAACAATATACACACAGTCTCTAATTTTATCCCAATTTTTGCATATAAACCTTTCATAAAAATAACCCTCTACTTCCTCAACACCACATATGCCTTAATTATCTATCGGCAAATTCACTTGCTATTTCTTTCCTATTCACTTTCTTTTTCACTTGTTATTATATTAACTTCTGTCCTGGCAATAGTAAAAATTAATACAGCAGGACCCTTCTGTCCCTCAACAGAATTCTTTTGACCCATATTAACGTAAGGTATGTTTCCCTGTGGGATTCAAAAACACACGAGACGGCGCTCCCTGAGCTTATCAATCCCACAGAAAAAGACCCCTCTTTCATTTAAACATCTGCGCAATTAGTTGATAATAGTACAAACAAAAACAGTGCCATTCACTGGCCAACAAAATATTTATATTGTCTCTTTTTCTTTTCTCTGTATTCATTCTTTATTATTTTCGTCTGCAGACACACAATCCTTTGAGAATTTTTGGTTTCCCATTATTCCCCTGTTACAGAAATCAAATTTAATTGACCTGTACAATACTTCTTCGGTTACAGAAATCAAATTTAATTGACCTGTACAATACTTCGGCTACAGCAATCAACTGTTAATTGACCTGTACAATTTAGCGTTACAATAATCAACGCAAGCTGATTACGTACAACTCTTTTGGCATGTTATTGTTCTGAATAGTGTAAATATGCAGATAAGGACCTGTCACGAGACTGTTCCCCAATCACATTTTCTCATTATAACTATATCAAAGAAAAACTTGAATCACTTCAGCGGGTCCAACCCAGTCCTGATAAACCTTATACTTTTATAACATGGATACAGATAAGACCTTCTAACCAGATATCCATTAACTCACTTGGTATGTAAATGACAAAACAGAGCAAATGTACAATCAGGGACCCGTCCTGCTCCGACAACAAAAATATTTATCACAACCCAGGACGGTCTGAAAACAATCCCTTTAAGCACAAAAACACTCACTTTCATCACCAAAACACCAAAACCTTTAACGGGACTCTTACCTTAGCCCCTAACAACTCTTAACAACTCTTACACTTTAAAATGAATACAGGAACAGAGAATAATAAATTCACGTGAAACTGCTAGGGATTCTTACTCGTCACATCAGATAAGACACCGTTCAAAAATCAGCTCCCCGCACCACTCAAAACTATTTAATCAGGCTGTTTGTCTAAAAAATGCAGGTAGCCTTACCTTGATTCATATGTGAGCTCAGGTTTGAGTGATGGAGGAGTGATTCATCCGGGTGCTCGATTCCGATGATATTGAGTCCCTATTTCGGATTGCGCCATCTGTGGAAAGCGTAAATAAAAAACACAGTCTGAGGTTATTTTGAAACAGAATAACACATGAATTTATTCAAGTCAAGTGCACAACGGAGACAGCTTCAAAACAAAAGCTCTCTCAATAATAACACGATATGCCATATATTTATACCCTAAATCCTAAAGCTCCACCCCTTTATGGGGGGGCTTGCACGTCACTAAACATTACCTCATTTTGTAATATATAACAATATTAAAGTTGATGTCATTTTGTAATACATAACAATATTGTATAACTACCTGTCAGCTAGAAACCATTCTGGGGTTAAATGGGATGTGCCTATTCTGTCGCCTAGCAATATGTTATGAGAATAAATTCTACTGCAAGAATCTAAACTTATCTCATGGGTTCTCATAACTTTTAGCCTGTGTACACTTTCAATTTGAAGCTGATTGGATGAGGAAGAGTCAATAAATTTAGCTAGGAGCGAAAAAATTCCATTCCTCTGCTTCACACATTTGTTTATACAGAAATGAAACACAGAAATTAGACTCACAAAGACAAGACAAGATGGCGGATTAAAATATTCACACAAAATGGCTTCATCCTAAATGCTGTTATGTTGTTATGCCAGACCCCCTAATGTCTCAACTTCGTCACCTCTTTGACAGGGTTGCCGGGGCAAGGTCCTGAAACACCTGGAGTTTCACTCCCTCGAATTCCAGGGACTTAGCCGCTCTGGCGATTTGACATATGTTTTCCTTTATTTTAAAGTAGTGTAGCCTTATGATTATGTCCCTCGGCGAGTCTCCATGTTGCGGTTTGGATCGCAACGCTTGGTGATATCTGTCAAATTGTAGCTCTATTTCAGTCTTGTCAGGTAGCATATGCAACAGCCAGTTGGAGGTAAATTCCTCTGGATCTGACACCGACTCCGGGACACCCCGCAGGTGGATATTATTTCGCTGGTCGCGGTTTTCTGAGTCTTCCTGCCTGTCATTTATGTCCGCAATCCTTTTATAGAGTTGGGCCGAGGTTTTCTCATTTTTCTGGATGGCTCTAGTACAGTATTTGCATCCACTTTATTTTCCAGTGTGTTGGTTCTGTCACCTAAACTGTCAATATCTTTCCTGAGTTCCCAGAACTCTTTCTGAAAAAAGGTCTTCATCTCCGAGCAGAACACTTTCATGTCCTTTCTTGTGACCCAGTCTTGGTCCGAAGCCTCCGCTCTACTCGCGGGTCTGCTTGTGAATCTTTCACTCTGAGTCGGAGCCCGCCATTTGCCTGCTTTCCTCCCCTACACTCACTCGTGTCAGCTCACCTTTCGGGAAATAAACTGTTACCATCGGGGTTCTCTTTCGAGATATCGTTCTCCTTGGCATCCTTGGGGGCCCCGGCGTCTGAATTTCTGGTTTTCACTGTTATTCTCCTGGTTTTTGTGCTGTAAGTACATACATTAATTGCAGGCAGGGACGGAGTGAAAGGATGAGGAGGGGGGAGTGAGAGGATGAGGAGGGGGGAGTGAGAGGATAAGGAGGGGGAGTGTGAAGGGGAGAGGGGGGAGTGAGAGGATGAGGAGGGGGAGTGAGAGGATGAGGAGGGAGTGAGAGGATGAGGAGGGGGTGAGAGGATGAGGAGGGTGGGAGAGGATGAGGAGGGGTGGGTGAGAGAATGAGGAGGGAGTGAGAGGAGGATGAGGATGGGGAGAAGCGAGATGATGAGGAGGGAGAGTGAGAGCAGGAGGAGTGGGGAGTGAGAGGATGAGGAGGGGGAGAAGCAAGATGATGAGGATGGAGGAGTGAGAGGAGACGGGGAAGGAGTAAGAGGATGAGGAGAGGGATTGAGAGGATGAGGTGGGGGTGAGTTTGAGGATGAGGTGGGGGAGTGAAAGGATGAGGAGGGGTGTAGTGAGGATGAGGGAGGGTGTAGTGAGAGGATAAGGATGAGGAGTGGTGGGAGTGAGAGCATGAGGAGCAGTGTAGTGAGAGGATGAGGAGGGGGGGGTGAGATGATGAGGAGGCATGGAAAGATGGTGAGGATGGGTGAGATGGGGAGGAGGGGCAGTGGTGGAGAAGGGGTTGAGAGGCTGCGCAGGAAGCAGAGAGGATGAGGAGGGAGAGAGGTGGGGGAGAGGAGGGGGGAAGAGGGGGGGAGACGATGAGGAGAGGGAGAGGATTAGGAGGGGAAGAGGATGAGGAGGGTGGAGGTAGGATAAACAGGGGGGAATGAGAGAATGAAAAGGGAGAGAAAGGATAATGAAGGGGAGAGTATGAGGAGGAAGGGGAGAGGATGAGGAGGGGGAGAGAGGATGAGGAGTGGGGAGTGAGAGGATAAGAAGGGGGAAGATGAGGGGGAGATAGGATGGGGTGAGATGATGTGGTAGGAGAGAGGATAAGGAGGGGAGGAAAGCAGATGAGGAGGGGGATAGGAGAGAGAAAGAATGGGGAGGGGTGGGAGAGGGAATGGGGGAGGGGTGGGAGAGAGAGAATGGGGATATAACAAAAAATATATACTTCATAAAACTCATATGGGTTTTGTTGAGATATGGGTCTCTCTCGGCCCACTTGGTTTGGACATGCGAGAAGGACTTACAGAAGAGCAAAACCTAGAAATCCAATCGGATAAGGCTCTTTCTGCACACTTTTGCACAACTCACAGCTACTAGAAAATCCCTGTGTCTATCCAAGAGGAGGTTTTAGTGTACTGACAAAAAACATCCCAAAAATAAATTGTAATTAAGGCCGCGAGGTGTCACTGTATATAGAATATACATCCAGTAGCACTCTCATTGTAAAAGACTCTTATCTCTATCCCCCCACAAACAAGCAGGGGGACCCATTCAATACCCATAATGCGTATGTCTGAAGCATTAAAGCAAAGTGCAGTGCTGTACCAAAGTAGTAGTTTAGTTTAGACTGCCCTTGAATGGAGTTGAACACTTCCCCAGTGCTGGAATTAGGACATAAAGGGTCTATGCAGCAACATAGAGTAATTGTGTTTAGACGCATGGCTCTATTTTTTGGAGCAGAGCCGCAGCATATATACTGTAAGAACAGTTTCTTACTTCTGACGCGGTATGTTAGACTTATGGCACTTCAGATATGGAGGATTTTTTGGGGGCAAATAAAAAGTAAAAAAAAAAAAAATTATCAGAGAAATGCAAGTTGTGATACATCTCAAAAGAATCTGTGCACCATGTAACTCCCCCAACTCCTCCTACTGTCTCTCCCCAAGGTGCATGCTGGGACAGACGCACAATGTGATACATCTCCTTATAATCTGTGCACCATGTAACTCCTCCCCAACTCCTCCGACTGACTCTCCCCAAGGTGCATGCTGGGGCAGAGACGCAGACTGTGATACATCTCATTATAATCTGTGCACCATGTAACTCCCCCCCCAACTCCTCCTACTGACTCTCCCCAAGGTGCATGCTGGGACAGAGACGCAGACTGTGATACATCTCATTATAATCTGTGCACCTTGTAACTCCCCCCCGACTCCTCCTACTGACTCTCCCCAAGGTGCATGCTGGGACAGAGACGCAGACTGTGATACATCTCATTATAATCTGTGCACCATGTAACTCCCCCCCAACTCCTCCTACTGACTCTCCCCAAGGTGCAAGCTGGGACAGATGCAGAATGTGATACATCTCCTTATAGTCTGTGCACCATGTTACTCCCCCTCAACTCCTCCTACTGACTCTCCCCAAGGTGCATGCTGGGGCAGAGACGCAGACTGTGATACATCTCATTATAATCTGTGCACCATGTAACCCCCCCCCAACTCCTCCTACTGACTCTCCCCAAGGTGCATGCTGGGACAGAGACGCAGACTGTGATACATCTCATTATAATCTGTGCACCATGTAACTCCCCCCCGACTCCTCCTACTGACTCTCCCCAAGGTGCATGCTGGGACAGAGACGCAGACTGTGATAAATCTCATTATAATCTGTGCACCATGTAACTCCCCCCCAACTCCTCCTACTGACTCTCCCCAAGGTGCATGCTGGGACAGAGACGCAGACTGTGATACATCTCATTATAATCTGTGCACCATGTAACTCCCCCCCAACTCCTCCTACTGACTCTCCCCAAGGTGCATGCTGGGACAGAGACGCAGACTGTGATACATCTCATTATAATCTGTGCACCATGTAACTCCCCCCCAACTCCTCCTACTGACTCTCCCCAAGGTGCAAGCTGGGACAGACGCAGAATGTGATACATCTCATTATAATCTGTGCACCATGTAACTTCTCCCCAACTCCTCCTACTGACTCTCCCCAATGTACAAGCTGGGACAGACGCAGAATGTGATACATCTCATTATAATCTGTGCACCATGTAACTCCCCCCCCAACTCCTCCTACTCACTCTCCCCAAGGTGCATGCTGGGACAGACGCAGACTGTGATACATCTCATTATAATCTGTGCACCATGTAACTCCCCCCCAACTCCTCCTACTGACTCTCCCCAATGTACAAACTGGGACAGACGCAGAATGTGATACATCTCATTATAATCTGTGCACCATGTAACTTCTCCCCAACTCCTCCTACTGACTCTCCCCAATGTACAAGCTGAGGAAGATGGGGCACAATTTGGAACAAAAGGCTTAGATACAGTAAATACAGTAAGTGCAGGGTTTTGCTCCAAAATTGCCTTGATACATAGACCCCAGAGAGAGAGAGAGCTTCAAATGTGTTTAAAAAGGAGAAATACTGAGCCTGGCCTTAGTAGGACATACACAGTAACTTCTCAGCATTTTACATGTGACATACATAAGGGGATGATACTTTATCTTGCCATGAAGTCAATGCATTTGAACCCAGTGATACAGTATGTTGATCCCACTGCTGTCAGTGGCACTGTCCATATGTGTACTTGTGTCACCCAATGTACGTAATACAATGTATCACAGCAGCTGTGATTTTTATGACTGCTACTCTAGTTAACCACTTCTCAACCCCTTGAAATTAAATGTCAAAGTAACTGATTTCTCTATTATGACATCACGAGACAGCATCATTGAGCCTCCTAGGAGATGCCAGCAGCAGTGTTCTGTAATGACATCATGGAATCGCCTTAGAGACTGAGATAAATACACAAATGTAAACTTGTTTGTGCGTGACTTGAATTAGTTCCCAAAGGAAACCGGTAATTTCGTGGACATCTCAGAGATAGGAAAAGAGTGGCGCTGTACAGAGAGACTAATTATCTCCACCTTAACTCTGTATCATGGCAGGTAGGAAGCAACATGACCTTTAAATACTGTACCAAAAAAGAAATGGATAATATCTATATTTTTGAATTGTTTACTTGCACAATGTTTTATGGGGTACAGAACAGATAATATGACTCCTATCAATGGATGGGAGAAAGAAGACGGGGGGGGCGGTAGACAACACACAGGGGGGGGGGTTAGGTACGTGGCCTTTATTGGATAATATTTTTTTTATAAATGTCAAAACTGATTTCTTATAGATACATACACACATTTGTTTTATTGTATTTATTTTTATATCTGGCTTGTAATTCAAAATCTTAAATGATTTGAACAGTAATGTATAGAAAAGAACACATGTACTGTATTACAGTACATAAATGTCAACGCGGCAAACGTCTATGGGATCTATGGGATAGTAAAAAAAGACACAGGGACCTTAGTGTATACAGTAGTATTAGTTATGTATAAGGCATGCTTTTTCCTTGCCCTAAGTTTAGGTCAATAATTATTGGACCAATTCTACACCCTGGGGTGTAATGTTTGACTACTTTCAGCCATATCCTTAAATTATTGTCTACAGCAGTGTTTTTCAACCAAGGTTCCTAGGAACCCTAGGATTCCCCGGGCATCCCTAAAGAGTTCACTGTAATTTCAGGTCATTTTAAAATTGTACTTAATACAGAAGAATTTACAGTACAATGCATCAGATCTTAGAAGCGCTATTAGAGAGGGTTGGGGTTCCTCACACTTCATCTGATCTCAGACACGCTATTAGATAGGGTTGGGATATATTACAATGCATCTCATCTTAGATTCGCTGTTAGAGAGGGTTGGGGTCCCACAGAATTTCACATTGGGTTCCTTAACCAAAAAAAGGTTGGAAACCACTACTCTACAGTTATACAAAGGCCCCCAAAAAAACAAAGCCACAAAACGAGGGCAGAATCTTCCATTTGATTTACAGATATAGCTGACCTGAGTGCTCCTCCAGATACTGTACCTCAATATACCAGACATGTCTCAGAATACCACACCATAATATTACCACAAACTACCACAGTAGGAACAGGCAATTTTTATTTTTTTATTTTTAAAGATCCAGTTCCGAAAGCTATGGTAAATCTACAATTGTCATTGTGTTCAGAGGTGGACATGAAAGCAGGTGATGGACTGCACAAGTTATATATGGCAGTTGCCACTTGGTGTCGAAAGCTACCTAGAAATAGTTTTCTGTCTGTGTTACATCCCAGCACATCATTAATGTGTATATATATATATATATGCTGTGAGTGGGTTTACTGGCTTTGCATCTCCCAAGCCCTTGCTTAAAAGCTGTGTCTAAAGCAGCATGCATTGGCTATGGGTTGCTCATGTAATGTGAGCTTGAGATAAAAGGTGGCACTGTGTGCTCATTTGCATGTCATTTCCCAGAATCCCTTGCTGCAGTGGAAGTGCGGTGTGCTGGGTGATAAGGGTGAAAGACAGGGTTGCAGACCTGTCTAAGACATGCAAATGAATATACAGGAATATTTACAGCTGCTTTATGCTTTACTGTGGATGGAGCTTGCTTAAAAATGTATTTAAAATATTGAAGCTTCTGACCACTATTGATCAGAGTAGCGGTCTGTAACATTGATAATCAAATAAATGTGTTTCCCAGCAAGCCATTTTCCCTGTTAGTGCTTGCTATTCATAACAAAACAAAGACCCCCAAAAACTTTATTCAAAACCAGAACCAAAACCCCAAATATTTTAAAGGCAAAATAAAAATACCAAGCCAAGTGAGCATCTCTATGTATTTCATATGTATTTGATATCAAGAATATCTTTTCACAGGTCTGTTAAAACAGTCCTAACCCCCCAAAGTCAGGCTTATAGGATATCCCAGCTTCAGCGCAGGTGGCTCAATCAGTCCCTGCTTCAGCACAGGTGACTCAATCAGAGGCTGATTGAGTGATTGTGCCACCTGTGCTAAAGCTGGAATATCCTGAAAAGTTAACTCCAGTTTTCAAGCCCCCCCAACAGGTTGAGTCCCCGTGTGTTAAAGAAATGTGCCTTGATTGTGATTTTCACGCCCTTCACTTTTACCTTTCTTCCTTACAGATCAGTTTTTAAATGCCTCTGCTGTGAACCCTCCACCGACCTGCAGTGCTCCTGCAGTTACCAATGCTTACCCTTCATGGAGCAACAGCTCCCACCCAGTAGGGAGGAATACTGAAGTCTACAGTCATGGGGCCCAAGGCATCACTTTGCAACAAGGGTCTGCAGGAACACCAATATATCTACAGCAGATCCCACAGGCAACACGCGCTTACCCTCGTGTATCGGACATGAACGGAGGATTCTACCACACTGCTACAGGAGGATACGCAGGATTTGCAGGACAGGTTAGGGGAGAAGCCACAACGCAGCCTGTTACTTTCCGTCCCAACAAACAGTTGGAAAGACGTGCTACAATAGGGCCTTGTATAATGACCACCCAGTATGCACAACTTCAGCAGCCACCATTCATACCCCTTAGAGGAATGCAGACCTTACAAGGTGAGATATGGAGAATCTTTACTAATCATTGTTCAAAATCTTCTCCTTGACTGATACCATTACCTGTTATAAAGATCTTTAATTACGGTCATTCGCCACTGTAGTGTTACAAAGATATAGAACTCTACAGTATGTAGTCCTCGCCAAATACTGAAGGGATTAAGCATGTGTTTGCTTTTCTTTCTTTGTGTTATTATGTACAATGTGTTGGTATTTATGATAATTGATTATTTCTCCTTTTTGATTTTGTTACAGTGTGTCAGACCTCGCTTGGAGCCCAACATATTTCCCAGGCCAGTTTAATTACACAAGGAGCAGTTCAGCTTGCTGCTAATGAAAAAAGTGAACCACCTCTAATGTACCCAACTCAACCAGCTCGGAAGCTGAGCCACCTCCCAAAGTTACATACTGAAGTGCAAAGCAACAAAGAGTTATGTGTGCCAGTGTGGAAAAGGGGTGGGTTAAAAGATATGGAGAAGAGATCTTCAGAGGTGAAGGCCCCCTCACATATGGCTCAGAAGATTCGTAATAACGTGCTGAGTTCAGTGAAGACTAAGTGTCCGTCAAAGTCTGAGGGGGTACCAAAGTGCTCCACAGTGGAAACAAAGAAGAAAAAGATCCTTTCTTCAGCTGCAAATGATCAAGTCCCTCAAACTGCACTGCAAAAGAAGGTAAAACCAATGTCAAAGCCAGTAAATCATTCTTCTGCTCCTATACCAGGGAAGTCACCCCATGGCCCACAATCTGGTGACGAGGCTGTTCTGTTAAAAAAGATGAAACATGTGTGTCTCTCAGGTGCCCACATTTCCAATAAGGTATCTGAAAAGATGCTGCAAAGCCGTGAAGGTTCAATGGATGCAAAGACACCTGCTGTTACTCATATTAATCCTAAACTGAAGAAAACTCAGGAGATCGGGATCAAACGTAAAAATGCAAAGACTCCTGCAGTTACTCATAGTCCTGAGCGCAAGACACCTCAGGAGATGGGGATCAAACGTAAACAGAACAGCAATAGCAAGCAGGTAGTGAAGACCAGCTTTTTCAGTTTTAAGCAAGCGCTGGCTTGTGGTACTGATAATAACCCCAAAGCTCTCAAAAGAAAAAGTGCTAATCAGCCTGGGATGAATTCAGAAGTCCTTGGGAAGGGCAAGAAGTCATTGGAACCTTCTAAACAAGGAAAGTTGAAAGCCCATCCCAGCAACCTAAGCCTCCTAATGATTAACGCTGTTCAATTATTTCACCCATTGGGTAAAAAAGCAGGTCCCACAGGTCCAGGGGCACCCGCAGGATCCATTACACTTGGAAATAAGCTTGGACCAATGCAAGGAAGCCAAAACCAGACTTCTGCTTCTCATGTTCAGTGGCCTCCTACTGATGGGATTAAAATGTGGATGGTCAAAAAACAGAGCAGTATTTCTGGAATTGAAGGAATCGGTATTAATGCCAGGCCTAGGATACTTAAAATACATGAGTACACAAGACCTGACATTAAAACCAGTGAAATCAAACAACGTGGGAAAAACAAAGCTTCAGTTATAGAGAATCTCAAACACTTCCCAGTGATATCCATGGAACAGGAAGCTGCAGTAAGATGCATTGAAAAGGTCAGCCAAACCACTATCCCCATTCCAGCTCCTGGCATTAAAAGCAGTGTAATCAAACAACGTGGGGGAAACAAAGCTTCAGTTATAGAGAATCCCAAACACTTCCCAGTGATATCCATGGAACAGGAAGCTGCAGTAAGATGCATTGAAAAGGTCAGCCAAACCACTATCCCCATTCCAGCTCCTGGCATTAAAACCAGTGTAATCAAACAACGTGGGGAAAACAAAGCTTCAGTTATAGAGAATCCCAAACACTTCCCAGTGATATCCATAAAACGGAAAGCTGCAATGACATGCATTAAAAAGGTCAGCCAAACCAGTATCCCCATTCCAGCTCCTTTCAAGCAGCAGCACCAGCTTTCTAACCTGCAGCTTCCTATCAATGTACCCAGTAGAGTGGACAACTCCACTCAATCCTTCTGTCAACAGCCTCTCCAAGAGCTTGAGGTCTCCATACCTATTCCACCTGGACAGAGAGAGGAGAAGGAGGCTATTAAAAGGAAAGCACAACTGGAGAGGGAGTAAGCCTGTCAACATACCTCCAAGGGGAGGCTACAGTGCTTTGTTCAGAGGCAGAAGGATCATAACATCTCTAAACGTTACGGATACCCACCATATAGACTTCATTCCCCCATGAGCTACTTAATCTGTAACTGGTGCCAAGCTCTGTGAATATCTGTAAATAAGATTTATATTTATAAGTTAGTTTGTAACATATTTTACTAAGATTATATTTAAAACACTTCAATAAAATGTATCTATTATTATTTGAACTCTTTATTTACTAATTAAATTATTTACAAATGCCAAGGGTTATTGAAATTCTGTAAATTAACTTTAGATTACCCTCTTGATGATGGATGGATGGATGGATGGATAGAGATAGAGATAGAGATAGAGATAGAGATAGAGATGGAGAGATAGAGAGAGAGAGAGATAGAGAGAGAGAGAGAAAGTCGGACCCCAATTATGAGAGAGAAACAAATAAATATTTAACTATATACTTTGTCATGTTGGATGTATGTACTGTATGTCTTTATTTATATAGCGCCATTTATGTAGATAGCGCTTCACTGCAGTAATAAACGTGACAATCATATAAATAATACAAATAACAGATCATGGGAATAAGTGCTTCAGACATAAAAGTAACATTTAGGAAAAGGAGTCCCTGCTCTGAAGAGCTTACAATCTAATTGGTAGGTGGAACATACAGAGACAGTAGGAGGGCGTTCTGGTAAGTGCGTCTGCAAGGGGCCAAGCTTTATGTATGCGGTCTATAGTATCAGCCACGGAGCTACTCACATGCTTCTATATGTGGGTCTTAAAGATGGATAGATAGGGTGCTAGTCGGGTATTGAGGGGAAGGGTATTCCAGAGGTGAGGGGCAGTCAGTGAGAAAGTTTTCAGGCGAGAGAGGGTTTTAGATACAAAAGGGGTAAATAGAAGACATCCTTGGGCGGATCGCAAGAGTCGGGATGGTGCATAGCGAGAAATTAGAGCTGAGCTGTAAGGAGGGGCAGAAGAGTGTAAAGCTTTAAAAGTGAGGAGGAGAATTGAGTGTGAGATACGGGATTTGATAGGAAGCCAGGAGAGTGATTTCAGCAGGGGAGACGCTGAGACTGATTTAGGAAAGAGTAGAGTGATTCTGTCAGCAGCGTTTAGGATAGATTGTAGGGGAGACAGGTGAGAGGCAGTAAGGCCGGACAGCAGAAGGTTCCAGTAATCGAGATGGTAGAGAATGAGGGTCTGTGTCAGAGTTTTAGCTGTTGAGCAACAGTGGAAGGGCGTATCTTTGTAATATTGCGGAGGAAAAAACGACAGATTTAGCTACCTTTTGAATGTGAGAGGAGAATGTGAGAGAGGAGTCTGTGACCCCTAGGCAGCGTGCTTGGGCTACTGGATGTATAGTAGTACTTCCAACAGTAATGTGGAAGGAGGTAGTAGGGCCAGGTTTGGCATGAAATATAAGGAGTTCTGGTTTTGACATGTTAAATTTAAGTCGGCGGAGGATCATGTTGCATTGGGCTTCTCTTCCTTGTGTTTATACTGTACAATGTCACATACCCAGTAGCACTCCTTAAGACAAATATATATGGTGAGGTTGGTTTGGGTTTGAGTTTACATGGGTTTGTGTGCGCAGATTTAAATTGTTTGGAGGTCTGTGACTCCTCCCCGTTTCCAAACTTACTCTGCCCACCTTTAAAGCAGCAGTCCAAGCTGTCGTTTAAAAAAAAAAAAAATCTCTTTAATATGTGCATCAATACAATCCACACATTGATATGTAATTAGCTAAATTGCGATCCATCGGTGAAGATTCGACTTGGGGGTTCACTAAATGGTTGCCAGTGCAGCAGAAGAGGACCAAAGATGCAAAGTTCTCTGGGGAAGATCATGTGACCAGGCAGTCACTGGATACAATTGAGTTTTGCACAGCGAGGGAGAGGGCAGGGCTAAAAAAAAAAAAAAGGGGGGGAGGTGCCAGAGCCTGTTTCAGATTAGGAAGGGGGTGTGACTTTGTAAATGGTTGCTGTAGAAACAAAAAATGATTGTTACATTATGATACATTAAAATTTTAATACAGAGTTGTTTAAAAAAAAAGTACTATTACTAGTAGCATTATACTAAAAAAAATAATACAGATGCACAGTAATACCCTCTATAGATATACCAAGAATTGTTATATTTATTAGTGGTGACCATGTCCATCAATAAAATGAACTGACATCCTATTCTTCACAGTCAGGATAAAGGTTTTTGATCTTACCGCACTCCTATTAGATCATTGTGGTGGGTGTCCTTTTTATTTGTAAGGTGCAGGCAAGAGTGTCTGGGATCCCACTTTTGACACAGTTAAACTTGGCGCTGGATATCTTCTTGCTTCCCTATTCTAAGAAAGTCTAACACCAGACATTATAGCATGATAAACTGTGTTGCACCTGACGATGGGAGATCCCCGAAACATTGTGCGTTTGCAATCTGCAAATAAAACAGTTTATCTGCTATAATTTCTGGTGTAAGACTTTATTAGAATAGGGCGGCAAGAAGATATCCAGCTCCGACATTCTATTCTTAGTAAGGAGTTTTCCAAGCTGCCCCCCGCTAGCCATTTTAATACCCATTTTGATCTTTTACTTCCCATAACATTCAATACCCATTGGATCTGGTCCTGACTAGCATTCTGTATGTTACCCACATGTTCAAAGAGTAGACAGGATTCCTCGTGGAAAAAGTGAAGCACAGCCGGACCAAGAAGAAAACAATCCGGGGCTAAGCGAATGAATTAAATATATTCTTTATTGGGGGTGCACAGCATGGTGGCGCAGGGGATATGCCTCTGACATGTTTCGCGCTGAGATAGCGCTTCCTCAAAGAGTATCTGGATACAGAGGCATATCCCCTGCGCCACCATGCTGTGCACCCCCAATAAAGAATATATATTAATTCATTCACTTAGCCCCGGATTGTTTTCTTCTTGGACCGGCTGTGCTTCACTTTTTCCACGAGGATTCCTGTCTGCATTGTATACCAGCTGGATGCACGCCTCTGGGACGGCATACAAACAACACCCATGTGAGTAAGAACTACATCATTATATCACTGGATATTCATATCTTGCTCTAAGGTTGCTGCCAGATAGAAACCTGCTGTTCACACTGATGTTCATACAGTATCCACCGGTTAGATCAAATTAGGTTTTTGTTACACCATTGGCAGCAGTTAACCTGTTAATGAACTCTGCAATCAAGACACCCCTAGTTGTTTGTGCTTACTTACCTATCCCAGGGTCCGCTTAAGCTTGCTTATTCACTTATGACTATCAGATCTCACACTTTGATGCACTTGGTTTGGAGGACATTCCTCCTACAGTCTCATGTTCAAAGAGTATCTTTTTTTAAGGCTCTCGTTGTCATTCCTACATACAGATGTAGCCACACTTATACGTCGCTGTACGTGGTCCCATTCGGAAGTCATGAACTAACCGCAGCAATGCCGGGAGAAGCTACGACGGTCACCTTCACTACTGCAAATCTCATTTTTGCTTTTTAAGTTGTGGCTGTATCTACAGTTGCAAGGACATTGTAAGCAATATATTAGCCCTTCTGGCTCAGCAGCAAGACGCCTGGTAGACGTGCTACTCTGTGTATGCAGAGTATTGAAGAAGAGGCCAATACAGCTTCTGATGCCTTAGCAATATGACAGAATGTCAGAGCGGTGGCTATGCTGCGGTGCTACTGCATTTCCTGCTTGCACGGTGTTGAAACAACAGATGGACTTCGGCACAGGAAGCCTCAACAGTCTCTGTCGTTACACAGACAGAATCACCTGGTCAATGACAGAGAGGAAATAGCTGCAGACCAATGTGGCACTGACATAGGGTGACCGATGTCCCGGGACAGTCCAGATTTTTTTATCTAATGTCTCCTGCCCCCACTATCTTCTGCTACAGTATGTCCCGATTTTACCAGGAGCAGAGAGAAAAGTAGGGTCTGCCACTGCAATTTATCCTCCAGCCATTAGGTGGCGTTATGCTGCGCAGCTCATTCTCTGACTGGGTGCAGTGTGAGTGTGTGTGTGTGTGTGTGTGTGTGTGTGTGTGTGTGTGTGTGTGTGTGTGAGTGTATGACATGTGGAGGGAAGGTGGAGGGGTGAGAGAAATGGCGAGGGGAGGGGGGTTGAAGGAGAGACATGGCGAGGGGATGGGGGTGAAAGAGACATGTGGAGGGGGTGAAAAAGAGACATGGCGAGGGGGTGAAAGAGAGTCTTAAGGATGGGGGGTGAAAGAGACATGGGTAGGGAGTGAAAGAGACATGGGGAGGGAGTGAAAGAGACATGGGGAGGGGGGGTGAAGAGATATGGGGAGCCGGGGGTGAAGAGACATGGGGAGGGGGGTTGAAACAGACATGGGGATGGTGAAAGAGGCATGGAAAATGGGGGGGGTGAAAGAGCGACATGGGGAGGGAAGGGGAGGTGAAAGAGAGACATGGGGAGGGGGTGAGAGACATGGGGAGGGAATGGGGTGAAAGAGGCATGGGCGGGGTGAAAGAGAGACATGGAGAGGGGAGGTGATAGAGAAACACGGGGAGGGGGTGCAAGAGACATAGAGAGGGGGATGAAAGAGAGCCATTGGGAGCGGGGTGAAAGAGAGACACGGGGAGGGGGGATGAAAAAAAGCTATGGGGGAGTGAAAGAAAGTCACGGGGAGGGTGGGTAGTTCTTTTTTTCTTCTTCACATGTCTGGGAGATGTTGATCAGATGGCTTCTTAGGGTCAAATACGACGTGACAGACTTTATATAAGGCCTGTGACGTCACATTTGACCGGCAAATGATACATCCACCAATCTGATTGGTGGATGTACCATGTGTTGGCTTCCATTTTTTTTTTTGGCTGAAATGACATCATCTTAAGTGATCGGATAATAAAAGAACTATTGGATCTCAATATAAATGTAGAAAATATGCAGGGCCAAACCTATGACAATGCTGCAAATATACGGGGAAAGCATAATGGAGTTCAAAGACATATTGAACATGAATCCATGTGCGTTTTATGTACTATGTAGTTCTCATTATTTGAACCCGGTGGTTAACAACGTGGCCAAACCCAATATAAGTGCCATTTAATAATTTTTTGGCTTAATTCAACCGTTGTATAATTTCTTCCCCAGGTCCTCCAACAGGTAGATCGTTCTTTTAAAATCCTTACCCAATTTAACACTAAAGAGAGTCTGTGAAACATGTTGGGAGCCTCGTATTGATGCAGTTAGACCAATTCGATACCATCTGGGAGCACTCTATGTTGCATTAGTGTATATTAAAGAAGATGTGACATTTAAAAGTGAACATCATGGCCCCCAGAGTAGAGCTACAAACTATGACAAAGTCCAAAGACCAAATCTGTGGCTCCAAAAAACAATCCCAACAGTAGATTTTGGGCCCTGTTTGTTTAAATCAAAAACACTACAGAAATGTCCAATCCTTTGTCTCATAAATAGAAAGGTATCCTTACCAACTCCACTTATAAATGGTGTAAATGATCAGTCTAGGGGTTTACAGTATATACATGTAGAAAAGATGGCGCCTAGCTGGTTCTGCTCTGTTATTGAGCTATCACAAATCAGCTGTAAATGTTCACGTGGAATGGCACCTAGTTAACTTCTTAAATCAATAACTGTAGACTTGCTAGTCCCCTATATCATAGACGGAATCCTCAATAATAACAAAGTGGAGACTCACGGGTATGAAAGGGTTCATCAGTTCAATCCTGCTCCTGTGGGTTGCTGCAGGACACCTTTTGGTGTTCTGTTCGCTAGGTAGATAGTACAAAGTGAAAAATGTGCGATGCAAAACCGGAACGAAAAAATAAATGAACTGGAGAGAGGGTACAGCAACTACACAATTTGCTTTTAATAACTCATCTAGTCAAATGACCGGCAACAAAACGTTCGCGCACACGGAGGTTTTCAAACACCTCTATGGAGCTTGGTCCCAACCCTTGTTCGCGTCACGCGTCACTCACGCGCGGCGCGCTTACGCGACAATCGTGCACCGCTCCCCAGCTGCGAGACAACACCCGTAACAATGCCCACCTGTCTCCTGCGCTCTGCGTCCAATCACAGCTCCCGCGGGGGCCACACCTCCGTTCCGCCTCTCACTTTCATTGCTCCAGTCCTCCTATTTAATCTCTGCTTGCTCAGTTACACATTGCTGAGCATAGACCATAGTAGCCTTGTGTTCCTACACTCCTGCTTTGCCTTGCCTTGTGCCTTGCCTCTCTTGCTTTCAGTTTGACCTCACGTGTACCGACCCGGCTAGACTCTTGGACCTTCTCTGTATAACGACCCCGGCTTCCCCTCGACTACCTGCATCTCTCCATCCCTGAACATGGCTATAGGACATTCTACTAACGCACCGGCTCCAACACTCGACCTCGGCACAACGGTCATCAACCATTCTACTGGCTCCTCCCCACAACCGCGGCAAGTATCTGGACTACCCTCTCTCTCCAACCCCGACCCGGCTACACTGACAATCCAGGTATGCCTCCACTGCTGCAGGTGCGCATTTTCTACTTTCCCACCTCAGTACCGGGGGTCTGCCTTGTTCGTGGTGAGCGCAAGCATTACAATTAGAGAGGGTTGGGGTTCCTTACAATGCAGCTGATCTCAGATGCACTATTAGAGAGGGTTGGGGTTCCTTACAAAGCATCTAATCTCAGACGCGCTACAGTATTAGAGAGGGTTGGGGTTCCTTACAATGCATCTGATCTCAGACGTACTATTAGAGAGGGTTAGGGTTCCTCAGAATTTCACAATATAATTATAAGGTTCCTTAACCAAAAGAAGGCTTAAAACCACTGGTCAATACCACCTATACCACCTGTGTTGTGATTTACAGAACCCGCTTTGTTTGGTGTGTCTCATTTTTGTACAATTAGTACAGATATGCAAGTGAAGTGAGCATTTATTCTCTGCCAATAAATGTGTATAGGTTTACGTAATATGCGGGCTTCCTCTGGACTGTTCTGTTTTTCAAACACACTGATATGAATAGCATTATGGGGAGATCAATATTGTAGACATGCTTTCCCTTAGCAACAAGATGCAATAGTAATAGATTATTATGTAATGAGAGAACAAAAAGATAGAACCGGGCGCTTCTAACTATGAAATAACTGAAGTGAATTAGTGGTAAAAAATAACCAATAACAGTGAACCTAAAAACCAAATAAGTATATATATATATATATATAAATATAGTGAATAAATAACCTTCACCAAAAAACGTGATCAGTAAAATATTAAATGTGAAATACAATACAAATGAATACAGCAGCTCTACACACTTTAAAGGACTGTCCAGGTCCAATGTAGTCTTGCGTTGTCTTACAGGTAGGAGGAGCGCTGTGGTTCTCGAGATAATTTGTGAAAAATAGAAAAAATAGTATAATAGTTCAGATGGTATTAATAAGTGAAATATAAAATAGTCTCTGTGTTAGTGTCACTCACAAATTGATTCAGATATATCACACGTATCAGAGATCCATCTCTTTCTGATGGGAGCCCTTTATTGGAAGCCCTCTGGTGATGGAAGCCTTATAACTGTTGGTCTGGTAAGCTTGACGTGTGATGGAATCGTAAAGTACTCAGTATACCTCCCAAGGAATGTGGAGAAAGAAAGGAGAAAGCGCACAATAGTGTGGTATGATAAGGGTATATATTGCACAAAAATAGCATATAGGTAATGCACTCACATTTTGGCATTAGAGACAATTAGTTGGAGAGAACTGCTGGTGACTCGTGGAGGACGCCAGTGTATTCAGTCACTGGAAAGCTTCCGCATCTGCCTACGTCACGTCCTGTGACGGTGTCACGCCTGTATGCCCGAAGACCTGGCAAGACCCCAGTACTGAGGTGGGAAAGGTATTACACCACACACCCTCAGCAGTGGGAGCAAGCCCGGAGTGTGGTATAGCGTTGCTGGGCCTGTTGAAAGAGTAGTTAGTGATATTTGCAACGTCTTTAGTAGTATGCGTAGGGACAGTCGTGTCCATGTGCCAATGTCCAAGGGTTCCAGAGGGTAGAGTCGTCGGCGTACAAAGCCAGGTCCAAGGGTTCCAGAGAGCAGCGTGGTCGAGAGCGTAGCAAGGTTCAAAGGGATACACAGAGCAGAATAGTCCAGAGTAAGCAGGGTCAAAGCCAGGGAAATCCAAAGGAGAAACACAGGAGCAGGATACAGCAGGGACACAGAGGGAGCACAGCATAGGTCAGCACACAGGGAAACAGGAACTACTGTATGCAGAGCGAGGAAGACATGGACAGACAGGGATTATCATACTGCTCCCTTGTTGCTATTAATTCAAGCTCCCACATTTTATCTGTCAGGCTTCTTGCATTAGCAAGCATGCATTTAAGTTTTTTTTCAGCCTGTACTATTATCTTATCTGCTCCTTCCTTTCTGCTCCCACTTGGTTTAGTCTTTAGAAGTTTTCTAAATTACTTTTACAATGTCAGTTTTATGCCTAAATGTTCAAATCTGTGAACTTGTTACCGTATGTTATGCACAGTGGATTTCATAAAAGACCGAGGACCATAAATTGAATGAATTCACACGATTTCCATTATTTTGGGGATATACAGTCAGTGCCTTAATTCCATTTCCTTCTGTAATAATGCTCTTTGGCACTATTTTCCACTGCCATCTACTCACTGACAAAGAGCTGCAGGAGAGGTATACAGTAATTACCTGGCCAATGGCAAATATGCAATTCTGCATCACCACTATAATATTTTTTAGCAGTTGTTACAATCATCCTAATTGACAGAGCGGTAAGACCACTATGCAAAAATTGCATTATCAATTAGATCTTTTCCCTCCTTATTTCTCAGACTGTATATAATGGGATTCAACAAGGGGGTCACCACACAGTAGAATATAGACACAACTTTGTCAATGTCAAATGAGTACTTAGACTGTGGCCAGACATATATAAATGTAACCGTCCCCTAGATAGAATATGCCGACCACTGTGAGGTTACACACACATGTGGAGAAGGCTTTCCGACAGTCTGTGAGCGAGGAGATCCACAAAATGGTTACAATGTTGCAAACATAGGACACCATAGTGAGAAGAAAGGTTGCTGGTAAGATGACAGACGTGGACATGTAATATATGGCATCAACTACATGGGTAGAGGACCAAGACAGTTTTAACACTGCAGCCACATTGCAGAGTTTGTGGTCAATAGAGTTAGGACCACAAAACGTCAACTGAGATGTAGAATAAGTGGTGAGTATACACCATAGAAACCCAGCAGAGCATGGCCAGCATGTGACACGTCCTGTTGGTCATTATACGTAGCTGTGTAAAGTAATGGCTTACAAATGGCAAGGGAATGATCGTAAGCCATGCCAGCCAGGAGGAAACGCTCAGTGGAATCCAACGAAAAGGAGAAGTACATTTGAGCCATGTAGCTGAAGAAAGAGATTGCCGTTGGCTTGGTCATGAGGTTCCAGAGCATCTTGGGAACACTGACGGAGGTGTATCACATTTCCATAAAGGTGGAGTTTCACAGGAGCAAATACTGTACATGGGCTCGTGAAGGTATCAGTCCAGGCTGATAATGGGTGAGGATAGTGATATTGCCCATCAGGGTCACTGTGTAGAATAAGGAGAACAAGATGGAAGGGACCAGGTGAAAATTCTGAAAGTTGGGAAAATTCAGGAGGGTCAATTCTGTGACGAGTTCTATTCTCCATCAGGGTCTTCCTAGTCTGTAATAATACTGAAAATGTCTTCATTTAATTACATATACAATAATAAATTATCTATGTATTAGAAAATCCATCATCCAACTAAAATTAAATGTATAAATGTAAAACTATTGGACATTGTGCTATGTTCTGCCCATTGTAATATATTATACAGGACATGCATTACATTGAATTCCGTGTCCCTGCTCCATAGAGCTTACAATCTGATTTTAGGTGCCTGAGGCACAGGAAGATTATTTGGACTGCAGTGATCCTTGTCCATAATATATTATAATATTATGTGACAATATTACAACAACTGGCATATATTACATTTACAGTGTACATCTACGTCGCACCAAAGGCGGACAGCCTTTGGGGCAGGCGAAGGGCAGGCAAAGGGTGTGAGCTATTTGCTGATGTTAAAACTTCTCTATTTCAATCTGAAACTCACCAGCCCTTTGTTTTATCCCTTTTTCCAACTCTATCTGTCCATGAAATGTCTGTGAATTGACTGTGTAACTCTGTTCATTGAATGTAACCATGTATTGTTATAACTCTGTGTCCAGGACATACTTGAAAACGAGAGGTAACTCTCAATGTATTACTTCCTGGAAAAACATTTTTATAAATAATATATCTACTGATAATTATAAATACTATGTCTCTGCTACAAGCCTACTAACGTTTTTTTTTAAAGCCACCAATTTTATATGAAAAGGATTGCTAAAGTCCTGAAAGGATTCAACAGAAGGGTCACCCCCTGCTTTCCTCTTACAAAGTTCAGTCACTTATGAATATTGCTAGGATCCATTTTAAAGCTCAGCTTTCAAATTATTGCTACTTTATCCTAGATGAGTCCAGTTCAGGAGTGGCCAACTCCAGTCCTCAAGGGCCACCGGCGGCAGGTCAGGTCATTGACTGAGCCTCTAATTGAGCCACACACATGGCTGAGAAAGGTTCACTCCTTAAGTCAGGAGGCTACAAGGCCCCAAATTCCGGGGAAATATGTAGGGTAAAGGTTAGTTAGCTTGCGACGCATGTATTTGAGCTCGAGGAAGGTTTTTTGTATTATTCACTACAGTGTGAGGGGAGGAGAAAGTTAATTTTGAATTCTCTCTCTCTCTTCTATGTAACTTGGTTCTAAATAAACTCACTATGATATTCTGAACCCTTAGACTTATTGATATTATTTGTACGCTTTCACACACTCACTGGATAGTTGAACTTCTAGGCTCTAGGGCGTTCATCCAGCAGCAGAAACAGTAGTGATATAATCCAAAGATGGAAAAACAGACGCGTTTCGGGTGTTCCTACTCTTTGACAAAGGGCAGAAATGCTCGAAACGCATCAGAGTAGATTCTATACCCACTCACCTTGATGTTCCCCATTTCATTCCCTAATAAATAGGTCTTTAATTAAATTCCTTGATGTTCTGTACTGCATTTTTTCCTCAACACGCTGTGCACCGTTTTCCCATCTTTGGACTATATAATTTCTCCTCAATTGACTGTCACAAACTGGTATTAATGCTGATATACAGCAGCGGCAGCTTTTATTCTCACATTTCCCGCACGGCAGGATGCGTGCGGGAAACGTGGTGACGCTGCTTGTCGCGGCATCACTGTGACGTCACTGTCACGTGACACGCCCGTATTCCCCGGCTTCCCCGACACCCCTGGAGTGTAAAGTGAGGTAAGCGGGGGTGCGGGGAAGCAGAGGGGCAGAGCAGGAGCCGGGTTCGGGGTCGGGAAGGGGGTTAGAAATGCGCGGGGGTGGAGGGGGGTGCGCGGAGAAACACGCCAGCTGGAGTAGATCCGCCGGCAAATGTAAGAATAAAAGCTGCCGCTACTGTACATGAATTTACTTGCAGCTGAAAAGTGCTACGGAATGGACGGAACTAGCCAATAGGTACACTTGTTTCTCTCTTTGTATCTCTCGTGTATCTCCTTGTGGAAACAGTCTACAGAAGCTTACAAGCAAGTGAGCACCTCATTTCAAGGACCCATAAAGACGTTCAATTTAATATTTGCACAGATCATCTTTCCATTAAAACACGGTGTTCAGAGATTTATTTGTATATATTAATATCCACGTAAAGTACAATTAGTGATACATTTTCTATAACATGCTCATCATCTATCAAATAAGTAATTGATCTTCAGACTGTGGTAATTAGCCGAAAGTGCCGAGCTTCAACCAATGGAAGACACGCAGCGCTCCTTGGCTTTAACACATGAGCATATGCAGTCCAAGTTTTAAAAGGGGGATGGAAGATGAGAGAGAGAAAAAAAGAGGGGCTGGGGGAGAGAGAAAGGGGTAGAGAGGAGTGCGTGATTGTGTTAACAGTAAGAGAATGCGTTTGACACCACATCATGGAACAATCAGGATGCAATGGGGTTAGATGCGTATTCACTACAAAATACTCTGACATTTTAAGCATCAATAAATAGTAAGAATTCTGTTTTTCTTTCTTTTTCTTAGAAGTCATGTAATAAACATTTAGAGCCTCATTCAGAAAGCCTCGATAAGGCCCTTATCGAGCCCTTATCGACCAAAATGGCTACTCGTATTCAGAAAGCCTCGATAAGTGCTCGATAACGGCCTGTATCGATGCAAAATTTTATCACCAACAGAAATTCGCCAATTGAGCGGCGATCAGCCGCTTATCGACCATTTTCTGAAGGATCATAAACTCGCGCGATTCAGATACCCGCGAGTCGGCTGTCGCGGCCTATCGCAGCCCATCGCAGCCCTAAAAGGCGTTCTTCTCCCCAAATCCAATTCACCTCAAACTTTAGGTAAATTGGTGGGGAGATGGCCTTGATGAGCTGCGATGTGTCGGGACTTACAAAAAATCAGGCCCTTTTCCTGCCTCGGATTGATGCCGGGGGTCTCCGAAGCTGATAGCCATTAATAGCAGCTCCGGACCCCCCCGGCATGCATCCGAGGCAGGAAAAATGCATGTACAACAACTTCATTACCTTAGCGGCTAACCGCTAAGGTAATGAAGGGGTTAAACAACCGTGCCAGGCTTTCTGTAAAGACATACATTACAATACAATACTGTGGCTAGCGAGGGTGGGTGAAGGGGGAATTTGGCCCTTAGTGGCTGTTTAGGCCTTGCGGGGGAGTTGCGGGGGGGTTGCGGGGGGAATTAACCCCTTCACTACCTTAGCGGTTACTATCGCTAAGCAATAAAGGGGTTAACCCAACCGCTACCCACCCGCAAGGTCTAGACACCCATCCTTAAGGCTAATACCCCCTTCACCCATCCATGAAGCCTAAGCACCCACCCCTGACTGACTATACCCACCCTATAGCCATTGAGTAGTATAGTGGTACATCATACCCATATAATAATAATATGGGCATGATAAGCCTCTATAGCACTCAATGGGCACCCTAATTACAATACATTAATACACTAGACACACAATAATAAAACCTAAATAAACTCCAAAAAAACACACTTCACTAAATATAAACAGTAGCCAGCTAATCCAATCAATACAAGCAATAACAACATCAACAATGAATTAATTAAACCATTAACCAATCAAACCAATTAATTCCTAAATCAACTCAACATGAATAGTAACACTAACCAATCCAAACAATTAATTACTACAACATTAATGAATTTAAACAGTAAAATACAAAGAAAGAAATTCTAACAATATCTGAACTAACCATAAAACGCATTAGCTAACATAATATAACATTAACTACAAATGAACACAAATCACAAACATTTTAGTAGCATTAAGCATGAACAAACAAACAATCACATCCACATAATACAATGAAATGAAAAAAAAACCCACAGCAATACCAAGTGAGAAATGCCCCCCAAATATTGGCATAATAATGTATTAACCTGTACCCTAAAGAGGTACAGATTAATATATTATCAGTCAATGTGCCTCCCCCAAAAATCAAAACACATATCCAATGAATAAACCTGTAAAAAGAGACATTTACAAACATTGAATATATTACTTACCAATAGAAGCGTTGGCCCTCCGACTCCCGGGGTAACAGGAAGCTCACGCACCTTGAAGCCCTCCAACAGCATCCGATGCCATCCGCCATGAAGATCCGGATCAGGTACCCAAATCTTCTTTTTTCTAGTTGGATTCCCGAGGGACTTGTCTGTGCAAGAAGGTGACACACTCCTCTCACAACCCGAGACGCAGGCAATCGACCAAGGTGGTCCCTATACCGGCACCTTCCATCTAATAATTTTATTGACCTTCTTCATACAAACTATATACATGAATAAACCAGTGTGGGTACAAGTCATAACCTATTTACAGTGAACACGAACGAATCCTAGCAGCCATCCCAGACTTCTAGTCACCCGAACCCCTCGTGCTCTGTGTGATCTTCAGCTCTGCGGCAGAGTCCAGTGCGGTCAACCCTCCCCCCGCTCTGATGCCCAATCCCCTGAAGGCTCCCTCCCTCTTAAACAAGTTATATTTTGCTTTGGCTGAACTTCAAACCTATTTCCTTCTAGGCCACAGTCCCTTAATAACCTCTCCCCTCCGCATGAGTCCCTTGTTTATTATGGCCGCCCACCCTGACACCCTCCCCCCTCCCCTTTCCCCCCACCCAACCTCCACCATCATCCTTATCTCCGGTATGGGGGCTTTTCTTCTTCGCAGGACCTTTTCAGCTTTAGAGGTGTCCACATACCCAGTTCAGCGAAGGTACATAGCGACCGCACTCTCGTTATACTCCCCCCTATACATTGCAGCCGAGCATCTCCCCGTCGGCCCCCCATGGACATCTACTGCAGGTACGTGGAGAGAGAGATTAATCATCTGGACCATAGAAAACATGGAGGTCCACCCTAATTCTTGCCCTCATATCTAAGTCCCTAACCCGCCTGCACTTATAAAACTATCCCTTTTTTCTCTACTTCCCTGTCCCTTCTCTAGACTACTCCTTCTTCCCTCGTCACCCCTTAGCTCCTCAGCAGGGCTGGAGTTTCAGCGCTTTTGCTGGGCCCTGCTTGGCTGAACTCCTCCCTCTCCTAACCTACCGAGAGGATGCTTCTATCCCTTCACCCTCCTAGTCTAACCCCAGCCTTTCTCCCCCACCCTTTCTCCAGCGAGTAGATTAGCTTCCATGTGACCATCCACATCCCCCAGTCTTCTAAACCCCTGCTCCCTTTCCCCTGATCTCTGGCCTGATCTTCGACCCCAGTCTCCCCGCTCCTCCTTCCCTCTCTTCATTTATTCTCTAGCGGCAAGGCCCCCCTCTCCACCCCCCTTATGAGTTGGATAATTATTAAATTTTAGGGCAGCCATGTCCCAGTCGGATCCTACGGTTCTCCACTGTTCTCCACCGGTGGGCCTCCTGCTCCCGTCTGAGCCCCCGTCGGCGAGATAATGGAGTCCAGCCGGACTCAGTGCCCTCTTCTACCACCTGGGGTCTCTCCCAGCCGTACCCTCATCCTGAGCTTACATGGCCGACATGCACCTTCACGCCACCAGGGGTCCTCGTCACTCATCTCTCCTTCTGCTGCTACCAAGATGGCCGTGATGCATCTTCCCGCCACCAGGAGACTTCTTCTTTATCTCACTCCTCCAGGAAGAATCAAGATGATCGTGATTCACCTTCCCCTTCCACCAGAGGGACCAACTACACACCGCACAAATCGTATGAAACTCAGAGCCGGGGATGGCTCCTTTAAGTCCTAACTTGGGGATGATTGACACCGGAGAAACACTTAAGCACTGTGTTTGCTCCTCTGCAGCTCCACACGCTTCCATGACGCCTCCGGAGCTGGATCCTCGGCTGGGAGCTGCTGTTCAGGACCCGAGGAAGAGACAGGTAGGCCTGTTTTTTTCAGAAACTCAGCTCTCCCCTCCACATGTTTCAGAGTGAACATTTTTTAACACCATTAATCCAAATGGGAACAGCTATCTATACCAGATCCCATTATCGCATAGGGCTTTGGTAATTGATGACAGGGCTCTCCTCTTTGACAGGGTTGCCGGGGCAAGGTCCTGAAACACCTGGAGTTTCACTCCCTCGAATTCCAGGGACTTAGCCGCTCTGGCGATTTGACATATGTTTTCCTTTATTTTAAAGTAGTGTAGCCTTATGATTATGTCCCTCGGCGAGTCTCCATGTTGCGGTTTGGATCGCAACGCTTGGTGACATCTGTCAAATTGTAGCTCTATTTCAGTCTTGTCTGGTAGCATATGCAACAGCCAGTTGGAGGTAAATTCCTCTGGATCGGACACCGACTCCGGGACACCCCGCAGGTGGATATTATTTCGCTGGTCGCGGTTTTCTGAGTCTTCCTGCCTGTCATTTATGTCCGCAATCCTTTTATAGAGTTGGGCCGTGGATTTCTCATTTTTCTGGATGGCTCTAGTACAGTATTTGCATCCACTTTATTTTCCAGTGTGTTGGTTCTGTCACCTAAACTGTCAATATCTTTCCTGAGTTCCCAGAACTCTTTCTGAAAAAAGGTCTTCATCTCCGAGCAGAACACTTTCATGTCCTTTCTTGTGACCCAGTCTTGGTCCGAAGCCTCCGCTCTACTCGCGGGTCTGCTTGTGAATCTTTCACTCTGAGTCGGAGCCCGCCATTTGCCTGCTTTCCTCCCCTACACTCACTCGTGTCAGCTCACCTTTCGGGAAATAAACTGTTACCATCGGGGTTCTCTTTCGAGATATCGTTCTCCTTGGCATCCTTGGGGGCCCGGGCGTCTGAATTTCTGGTTTTCACTGTTATTCTCCTGGTTTTTGTGCTGTAAGTACATACATTAATTGCCAGCAGGGACAGAGTGAAAGGATGAGGAGGGGGGAGTGAGAGGATGAGGAGGGGGGAGTGAGAGGATAAGGAGGGGGAGTGTGAAGGGGAGAGGGGGGAGTGAGAGGATGAGGAGGGGGAGTGAGAGGATGAGGAGGGAGTGAGAGGATGAGGAGGGGGTGAGAGGATGAGGAGGGTGGGAGAGGATGAGGAGGGGTGGGTGAGAGAATGAGGAGGGAGTGAGAGGAGGATGAGGATGGGGAGAAGCGAGATGATGAGGAGGGGGAGTGAGAGCAGGAGGAGGGGGGAGTGAGAGGATGAGGAGGGGAAGAAGCAAGATGATGAGGATGGAGGAGTGAGAGGAGACGGAGAAGGAGTAAGAGGATGAGGAGAGGGATTGAGAGGATGAGGTGGGGGTGAGTTTGAGGATGAGGTGGGGGAGTGAAAGGATGAGGAGGGGTGTAGTGAGGATGAGGGAGGGTGTAGTGAGAGGATAAGGATGAGGAGTGGTGGGAGTGAGAGCATGAGGAGCAGTGTAGTGAGAGGATGAGGAGGGGGGAGTAAGATGATGAGGAGGCATGGAAAGATGGTGAGGATGGGTGAGATGGGGAGGAGGGGCAGTGGCAGAGAAGGGGTTGAGAGGCTGGGCAGGAAGCAGAGAGGATGAGGAGGGAGAGAGGTGGGGGAGAGGAGGGGGGAAGAGGGGGGGAGACGATGAGGAGAGGGAGAGGATTAGGAGGGGAAGAGGATGAGGAGGGTGGAGGTAGGATAAACAGGGGGGAATGAGAGAATGAAAAGGGAGAGAAAGGATAATGAAGGGGAGAGTATGAGGAGGAAGGGGAGAGGATGAGGAGGGGGAGAGAGGATGAGGAGTGGGGAGTGAGAGGATAAGAAGGGGGAAGATGAGGGGGAGATAGGATGGGGAGAGATGATGTGGTAGGAGAGAGGATAAGGAGGGGAGGAAAGCAGATGAGGAGGGGGATAGGAGAGAGAAAGAATGGGGAGGGGTGGGAGAGGGAATGGGGGAGGGGTGGGATAGAGAGAATGGGGATATAACAAAAAATATATACTTCATAAAACTCATATGGGTTTTGTTGAGATATGGGTCTCTCTCAGCCCACTTGGTTTGGACATGCGAGAAGGACTTACAGAAGAGCAAAACCTAGAAATCCAATCGGATAAGGCTCTTTCTGCACGCTTTTGCACAACTCCCAGCTACTAGAATATCCCTGTGTCTATCCAAGAGGAGGTTTTAGTGTACTGACAAAAATCACCCCAAAAATAAATTGTAATTAAGGCCGCGAGGTGTCACTGTATATAGAATATACATCCAGTAGCACTCTCATTGTAAAAGACTCTTATCTCTATCCCCCCACAAATAAGCAGGGGGACCCATTCAATACCCATAATGCGTATGTCTGAAGCATTAAAGCAAAGTGCAGTGCTGTACCAAAGTAGTAGTTTAGTTTAGACTGCCCTTGAATGGAGTTGAACACTTCCCCAGTGCTGGAATTAGGACATAAAGGGTCTATGCAGCAACATAGAGTAATTGTGTTTAGACGCATGGCTCTATTTTTTGGAGCAGAGCCGCAGCATATATACTGTAAGAACAGTTTCTTACTTCTGACGCGGTATGTTAGACTTATGGCACTTCAGATATGGAGGATTTTTTGGGGGCAAATAAAAAGTAAAAAAAAAAAAAGTATCAGAGAAATGCAAGTTGTGATACATCTCAAAAGAATCTGTGCACCATGTAACTCCCCCAACTCCTCCTACTGTCTCTCCCCAAGGTGCATGCTGGGACAGACGCACAATGTGATACATCTCCTTATAATCTGTGCACCATGTAACACCTCCTCAACTCCTCCGACTGACTCTCCCCTAGGTGCATGCTGGGGCAGAGACGCAGACTGTGATACATCTCATTATAATCTGTGCACCATGTAACTCCCCCCCATCTCCTCCTACTGACTCTCCCCAAGGTGCATGCTGGGACAGAGACGCAGACTGTGATACATCTCATTATAATCTGTGCACCATGTAACTCCCCCCCGACTCCTCCTACTGACTCTCCCCAAGGTGCATGCTGGGACAGAGACGCAGACTGTGATACATCTCATTATAATCTGTGCACCATGTAACTCCCCCCCAACTCCTCCTACTGACTCTCCCCAAGGTGCAAGCTGGGACAGATGCAGAATGTGATACATCTCCTTATAATCTGTGCACCATGTTACTCCCCCCCAACTCCTCCTACTGACTCTCCCCAAGGTGCATGCTGGGGCAGAGACGCAGACTGTGATACATCTCATTATAATCTGTGCACCATGTAACTCCCCCCCGACTCCTCCTACTGACTCTGCCCAAGGTGCATGCTGGGACAGAGACGCAGACTGTGATACATCTCATTATAATCTGTGCACCATGTAACTCCCCCCCGACTCCTCCTACTGACTCTCCCCAAGGTGCAAGCTGGGACAGACGCAGAATGTGATACATCTCATTATAATCTGTGCACCATGTAACTTCTCCCCAACTCCTCCTACTGACTCTCCCCAATGTACAAGCTGGGACAGACGCAGAATGTTATACATCTCATTATAATCTGTGCACCATGTAACTCCCCCCCAACTCCTCCTACTCACTCTCCCCAAGGTGCATGCTGGGACAGACGCAGACTGTGATACATCTCATTATAATCTGTGCACCATGTAACTCCCCCCCAACTCCTCCTACTGACTCTCCCCAAGGTGCATGCTGGGACAGAGACGCAGACTGTGATACATCTCATTATAATCTGTGCACCATATAACTTCTCCCCAACTCCTCCTACTGACTCTCCCCAATGTACAAGCTGAGGAAGATGGGGCACAATTTGGAACAAAAGGCTTAGATACAGTAAATACAGTAAGTGCAGGGTTTTGCTCCAAAATTGCCTTGATACATAGACCCCAGAGAGAGAGAGCTTCAAATGTGTTTAAAAAGGAGAAATACTGAGCCTGGCCTTAGTAGGACATACACAGTAACTTCTCAGCATTTTACATGTGACATACATAAGGGGATGATACTTTATCTTGCCATGAAGTCAATGCATTTGAACCCAGTGATACAGTATGTTGATCCCACTGCTGTCAGTGGCACTGTCCATATGTGTACTTGTGTCACCCAATGTACGTAATACAATGTATCACAGCAGCTGTGATTTTTATGACTGCTACTCTAGTTAACCACTTCTCAACCCCTTGAAATTAAATGTCAAAGTAACTGATTTCTCTATTATGACATCACGAGACAGTATCATTGAGCCTCCTAGGAGATGCCAGCAGCCGTGTTCTGTAATGACATCATGGAATCGCCTTAGAGACTGAGATAAATACACAAATGTAAACTTGTTTGTGCGTGACTTGAATTAGTTCCCAAAGGAAACCGGTAATTTCGTGGACATCTCAGAGATAGGAAAAGTGTGGCGCTGTACAGAGAGACTAATTATCTCCACCTTAACTCTGTATCATGGCAGGTAGGAAGCAACATGACCTTTAAATACTGTACCAAAAAAGAAATGGATAATATCTATATTTTTGAATTGTTTACTTGCACAATGTTTTATGGGGTACAGAACAGATAATATGACTCCTATCAATGGATGGGAGAAAGAAGACGGGTGGGGGGGGGGGAGGCGGTAGACAACACACAGGGGGGGGGGGTTAGGTACGTGGCCTTTATTGGATAATATTTTTTTTATAAATGTCAAAACTGATTTCTTATAGATACATACACACATTTGTTTTATTGTATTTATTTTTATATCTGGCTTGTAATTCAAAATCTTAAATGATTTGAACAGTAATGTATAGAAAAGAACACATGTACTGTATACAGTACATAAATGTCAAAGCGGCAAACGTCTATGGGATCTATGGGATAGTAAAAAAAGACACAGGGACCTTAGTGTATACAGTAGGATTGGTTATGTATAAGGCATGCTTTTTCCTTGCCCTAAGTTTAGGTCAATAATTATTGGACCAATTCTACACCCTGGGGTGTAATGTTTGACTACTTTCAGCCATATCCTTAAATTATTGTCTACAGCAGTGTTTTTCAACCAAGGTTCCTAAGAACCCTAAGATTTCCCCGGGCATCCCTAAAGGGTTCGCTGTAATTTCAGGTCATTTTAAAATTGTACTTAATACAGAAGAATTTACAGTACAATGCATCAGATCTTAGAAGCGCTATTAGAGAGGGTTGGGGTTCCTCACACTTCATCTGATCTCAGACACGCTATTAGATAGGGTTGGGATATATTACAATGCATCTCATCTTAGACTCGCTGTTTGAGAGGGTTGGGGTCCCACAGAATTTCACATTGGGTTCCTTAACCAAAAAAAGGTTGGAAACCACTACTCTACAGTTATACAAAGGCCCCCCAAAAAACAAAGCCACAAAACGAGGGCAGAATCTTCCATTTGATTTACAGATATAGCTGACCTGAGTGCTCCTCCAGATACCTCAATATACCAGACATGTCTCAGAATACCACACCATAATATTACCACAAACTACCACAGTAGGAACAGGCAATTTTTATTTTTTTATTTTTAAAGATCCAGTTCCGAAAGCTATGGTAAATCTACAATTGTCATTGTGTTCAGAGGTGGACATGAAAGCAGGTGATGGACTGCACAAGTTATATATGGCAGTTGCCACTTGGTGTCGAAAGCTACCTAGAAATAGTTTTCTGTCTGTGTTACATCCCAGCACATCATTAATGTGTATATATATATATATATGCTGTGAGTGGGTTTACTGGCTTTGCATCTCCCAAGCCCTTGCTTAAAAGCTGTGTCTAAAGCAGCATGCATTGGCTATGGGTTGCTCATGTAATGTGAGCTTGAGATAAAAGGTGGCACTGTGTGCTCATTTGCATGTCATTTCCCAGAATCCCTTGCTGCAGTGGAAGTGCTGTGTGCTGGGTGATAAGGGTGAAAGACAGGGTTGCAGACCTGTCTAAGACATGCAAATGAATATACAGGAATATTTACAGCTGCTTTATGCTTTACTGTGGATGGAGCTTGCTTAAAAATGTATTTAAAATATTGAAGCTTCTGACCACTATTGATCAGAGTAGCGGTCTGTAACATTGATAATCAAATAAATGTGTTTCCCAGCAAGCCATTTTCCCTGTTAGTGCTGGCTATTCATAACAAAACAAAGACCCCCAAAAACTTTATTCAAAACCAGAACCAAAACCCCAAATATTTTAAAGGCAAAATAAAAATACCAAGCCAAGTGAGCATCTCTATGTATTTCATATGTATTTGATATCAAGAATATCTTTTCACAGGTCTGTTAAAACAGTCCTAACCCCCCAAAGTCAGGCTTATAGGATATCCCAGCTTCAGCGCAGGTGGCTCAATCAGTCCCTGCTTCAGCACAGCTGGCTCAATCAGTCCCTGCTTCAGCACAGGTGACTCAATCAGAGGCTGATTGAGTGATTGTGCCACCTGTGCTAAAGCTGGAATATCCTGAAAAGTTAACTCCAGTTTTCAAGCCCCCCCAACAGGTTGAGTCCCCGTGTGTTAAAGAAATGTGCCTTGATTGTGCTTTTCACGCCCTTCACTTTTACCTTTCTTCCTTACAGATCAGTTTTTAAATGCTTCTGCTGTGAACCCTCCACCGACCTGCAGTGCTCCTGCAGTTACCAATGCTTACCCTTCATGGAGCAACAGGAACAGCAACAGGAACACCAATATATCTACAGCAGATCCCACAGGCAACACGCGCTTACCCTCGTGTATCGGACATGAACGGAGGATTCTACCACACTGCTACAGGAGGATACGCAGGATTTGCAGGACAGGTTAGGGGAGAAGCCACAACGCAGCCTGTTACTTTCCGTCCCAACAAACAGTTGGAAAGACGTGCTACAATAGGGCCTTGTATAATGACCACCCAGTATGCACAACTTCAGCAGCCACCATTCATACCCCTTAGAGGAATGCAGACCTTACAAGGTGAGATATGGAGAATCTTTACTAATCATTGTTCAAAATCTTCTCCTTGACTGATACCATTACCTGTTATAAAGATCTTTAATTACGGTCATTCGCCACTGTAGTGTTACAAAGATATAGAACTCTACAGTATGTAGTCCTCGCCAATACTGAAGGGATTAAGCATGTGTTTGCTTTTCTTTCTTTGTGTTATTATGTACAATGTGTTGGTATTTATGATAATTGATTATTTCTCCTTTTTGATTTTGTTACAGTGTGTCAGACCTCGCTTGGAGCCCAACATATTTCCCAGGCCAGTTTAATTACACAAGGAGCAGTTCAGCTTGCTGCTAATGAAAAAAGTGAACCACCTCTAATGTACCCAACTCAACCAGCTCGGAAGCTGAGCCACCTCCCAAAGTTACATACTGAAGTGCAAAGCAACAAAGAGTTATGTGTGCCAGTGTGGAAAAGGGGTGGGTTAAAAGATATGGAGAAGAGATCTTCAGAGGTGAAGGCCCCCTCACATATGGCTCAGAAGGTTCGTAATAACGTGCTGAGTTCAGTGAAGACTAAGTGTCCGTCAAAGTCTGAGGGGGTACCAAAGTGCTCCACAGTGGAAACAAAGAAGAAAAAGATCCTTTCTTCAGCTGCAAAGGATCAAGTCCCTCAAACTGCACTGCAAAAGAAGGTAAAACCAATGTCAAAGCCAGTAAATCATTCTTCTGCTCCTATACCAGGGAAGTCACCCCATGGCCCACAATCTGGTGACGAGGCTGTTCTGTTAAAAAAGATGAAACATGTGTATCTCTCAGGTGCCCACATTTCCAATAAGGTATCTGAAAAGATGCTGCAAAGCCGTGAAGGTTCAATGGATGCAAAGACACCTGCTGTTACTCATATTAATCCTAAACTGAAGAAAACTCAGGAGATCGGGATCAAACATAAAAATGCAAAGACTCCTGCAGTTACTCATAGTCCTGAGCGCAAGACACCTCAGGAGATGGGGATCAAACGTAAACAGAACAGCAATAGCAAGCAGGTAGTGAAGACCAGCTTTTTCAGTTTTAAGCAAGCGCTGGCTTGTGGTACTGATAATAACCCCAAAGCTCTCAAAAGAAAAAGTGCTAATCAGCCTGGGATGAATTCAGAAGTCCTTGGGAAGGGCAAGAAGTCATTGGAACCTTCTAAACAAGGAAAGTTGAAAGCCCATCCCAGCAACCTAAGCCTCCTAATGATTAACGCTGTTCAATTATTTCACCCATTGGGTAAAAAAGCAGGTCCCACAGGTCCAGGGGCACCCGCAGGATCCATTACACTTGGAAATAAGCTTGGACCAATGCAAGGAAGCCAAAACCAGACTTCTGCTTCTCATGTTCAGTGGCCTCCTACTGATGGGATTAAAATGTGGATGGTCAAAAAACAGAGCAGTATTTCTGGAATTGAAGGAATCGGTATTAATGCCAGGCCTTGGCTATTTAAAATACATGAGTACACAAGACCTGACATTAAAACTAGTGAAATCAAACAACGTGGGGGAAACAAAGCTTCAGTTATAGAGAATCCCAAACACTTCCCAGTGATATCCATGGAACAGGAAGCTGCAGTAAGATGCATTGAAAAGGTCAGCCAAACCATTATCCCCATTCCAGCTCCTGGCATTAAAACCAGTGTAATCAAACAACGTGGTGGAAACAAAGCTTCAGTTATAGAGAATCCCAAACACTTCCCAGTGATATCCATAGAACAGGAAGCTGCAGTAAGATGCATTGAAAAGGTCAGCCAAACCACTATCCCCATTCCAGCCCCTGGCATTAAAAGCAGTGAAATCAAACAAAGGGGGGAAAACAAAGCTTCAGTTATAGAGAATCCCAAACACTTCCCAGTGATATCCATAAAACGGAAAGCTGCAATGACATGCATTAAAAAGGTCAGCCAAACCAGTATCCCCATTCCAGCTCCTTTCAAGCAGCAGCACCAGCTTTCTAACCAGCAGCACCAGCTTTCTAACCTGCAGCTTCCTATCAATGTACCCAGTAGAGTGGACAACTCCACTCAATCCTTCTGTCAACAGCCTCTCCAAGAGCTTGAGGTCTCCATACCTATTCCACCTGGACAGAGAGAGGAGAAGGAGGCTATTAAAAGGAAAGCACAACTGGAGAGGGAGTAAGCCTGTCAACATACCTCCAAGGGGAGGCTACAGTGCTTTGTTCAGAGGCAGAAGGATCATAACATCTCTAAACGTTACGGATACCCACCATATAGACTTCATTCCCCCATGAGCTACTTAATCTGTAACTGGTGCCAAGCTCTGTGAATATCTGTAAATAAGATTTATATTTATAAGTTAGTTTGTAACATATTTTACTAAGATTATATTTAAAACACTTCAATAAAATGTATCTATTTTTATTTGTACTCTTTATTTACTAATTAAATTATTTACAAATGCCAAGGGTTATTGAAATTCTGTAAATTAACTTTAGATTACCCTCTTGATGATGGATGGATGGATAGAGATAGAGATAGAGATAGAGATAGAGATAGAGATAGAGAGAGAGAGAGAGAGAGAGAGAGAGAGAGAGAGAGAGAGAGAGAGAGAGAGAGAGAAAGTCGGACCCCAATTATGAGAGAGAAACAAATAAATATTTAACTATATACTTTGTCATGTTGGATGTATGTACTGTATGTCTTTATTTATATAGCGCCATTTATGTAGATAGCGCTTCACTGCAGTAATAAACGTGACAATCATATAAATAATACAAATAACAGATCATGGGTATAAGTGCTTCAGACATAAAAGTAACATTTAGGAAAAGGAGTCCCTGCTCTGAAGAGCTTACAATCTAATTGGTAGGTGGAACATACAGAGACAGTAGGAGGGCGTTCTGGTAAGTGCGTCTGCAAGGGGCCAAGCTTTATGTATGCGGTCTATAGTATCAGCCATGGAGCTACTCACATGCTTCTATATGTGGGTCTTAAAGATGGATAGATAGGGTGCTAGTCGGGTATTGAGGGGAAGTGTATTCCAGAGGTGAGGGGCAGTCAGTGAGAAAGTTTTCAGGCGAGAGAGGGTTTTAGATACAAAAGGGGTAAATAGAAGACATCCTTGGGCGGATCGCAAGAGTCGGGATGGTGCATAGCGAGAAATTAGAGCTGAGCTGTAAGGAGGGGCAGAAGAGTGTAAAGCTTTAAAAGTGAGGAGGAGAATTGAGTGTGAGATACGGGATTTGATAGGAAGCCAGGAGAGTGATTTCAGCAGGGGAGACGCTGAGACTGATTTAGGAAAGAGTAGAGTGATTCTGGCAGCAGCGTTTAGGATAGATTGTAGGGGAGACAGGTGAGAGGCAGTAAGAGGCAGTAAGGCCGGACAGCAGAAGGTTCCAGTAATCGAGATGGTAGAGAATGAGGGTCTGTGTCAGAGTTTTAGCTGTTGAGCAACAGTGGAAGGGCGTATCTTTGTAATATTGCGGAGGAAAAAACGACAGATTTAGCTACCTTTTGAATGTGAGAGGAGAATGTGAGAGAGGAGTCTGTGACCCCCAGGGCAGCGTGCTTGGGCTACTGGATGTATAGTAGTACTTCCAACAGTAATGTGGAAGGAGGTAGTAGGGCCAGGTTTGGCATGAAATATAAGGAGTTCTGGTTTTGACATGTTAAATTTAAGTCGGCGGAGGATCATGTTGCATTTGGCTTCTCTTCCTTGTGTTTATACTGTACAATGTCACATACCCAGTAGCACTCCTTAAGACAAATATATATGGTGAGGTTGGTTTGGGTTTGAGTTTACATGGGTTTGTGTGCGCAGATTTAAATTGTTTGGAGGTCTGTGACTCCTCCCCGTTTCCAAACTTACTCTGCCCACCTTTAAAGCAGCAGTCCAAGCTGTCGTTTAAAAAAAAAAAAAATCTCTTTAATATGTGCATCAATACAATCCACACATTGATATGTAATTAGCTAAGTTGCGATCCATCGGTGAAGATTCGACTTGGGGGTTCACTAAATGGTTGCCAGTGCAGCAGAAGAGGACCAAAGATGCAAAGTTCTCTGGGGAAGATCATGTGACCAGGCAGTCACTGGATACAATTGAGTTTTGCACAGCGAGGGAGAGGGCAGGGCTAAAAAAAAAAAAAGGGGGGGGGAGGTGCCAGAGCCTGTTTCAGATTAGGAAGGGGGTGTGACTTTGTAAATGGTTGCTGTAGAAACAAAAAATGATTGTTACATTATGATACATTAAAATTTTAATACAGAGTTGTTTAAAAAAAAAGTACTATTACTAGTAGCATTATACTAAAAAAAATAATACAGATGCACAGTAATACCCTCTATAGATATACCAAGAATTGTTATATTTATTAGTGGTGACCATGTCCATCAATAAAATGAACTGACATCCTATTCTTCACAGTCAGGATAAAGGTTTTTGATCTTACCGCACTCCTATTAGATCATTGTGGTGGGTGTCCTTTTTATTTGTAAGGTGCAGGCAAGAGTGTCTGGGATCCCACTTTTGACACAGTAAAACTTGGTGCTGGATATCTTCTTGCTTCCCTATTCTAAGAAAGTCTAACACCAGACATTATAGCATGATAAGCTGTGTTGCACCTGACGATGGGAGATCCCCGAAACATTGTGCGTTTGCAATCTGCAAATAAAACAGTTTATCTGCTATAATTTCTGGTGTAAGACTTTATTAGAATAGGGAGGCAAGAAGATATCCAGCTCCGACATTCTATTCTTAGTAAGGAGTTTTCCAAGCTGCCCCCCGCTAGCCATTTTAATACCCATTTTGATCTTTTACTTCCCATAACATTCAATACCCATTGGATCTCGTCCTGACTGGCATTCTGTATGTTTCCCACATGTTCAAAGAGTAGACAGGAATCCTCGTGGAAAAAGTGAAGCACAGCCGGACCAAGAAGAAAACAATCCGGGGCTAAGCGAATGAATTAAAAATATTCTTTATTGGGGGTGCACAGCATGGTGGCGCAGGGGATATGCCTCTGACATGTTTTGCGCTGAGATAGCGCTTCCTCAAAGAGTATCTGGATACAGAGGCATATCCCCTGCGCCACCATGCTGTGCACCCCCAATAAAGAATATATTTAATTCATTCACTTAGCCCCGGATTGTTTTCTTCTTGGACCGGCTGTGCTTCACTTTTTCCACGAGGATTCCTGTCTGCATTGTATACCAGCTGGATGCACGCCTCTGGGACGGCATACAAACAACACCCATGTGAGTAAGAACTACATCATTATATCACTGGATATTCATATCTTGCTCTAAGGTTGCTGCCAGATAGAAACCTGCTGTTCACACTGATGTTCATACAGTATCCACCGGTTAGTTCAAATTAGGTTTTTGTTACACCATTGGCAGCAGTTAACCTGTTAATGAGCTCTGCAATCAAGACACTCCTAGTTGTTTGTGCTTACTTACCTATCCCAGGGTCCGCTTAAGCTTGCTTATTCACTTATGACTATCAGATCTCACACTTTGATGCACTTGGTTTGGAGGACATTCCTCCTACAGTCTCATGTTCAAAGAGTATCTTTTTTTAAGGCTCTCGTTGTCATTCCTACATACAGATGTAGCCACACTTATACGTCGCTGTACGTGGTCCCATTCGGAAGTCATGAACTAACCGCAGCAATGCCGGGAGAAGCTACGACGGTCACCTTCACTACTGTAAATCTCATTTTTGCTTTTTAAGTTGTGGCTGTATCTACAGTTGCAAGGACATTGTAAGCAATATATTAGCCCTTCTGGCTCAGCAGCAAGACGCCCGGTAGACGTGCTACTCTGTGTATGCAGAGTATTGAAGAAGAGGCCAATACAGCTTCTGATGCCTTAGCAATATGACAGAATGTCAGAGCGGTGGCTATGCTGCGGTGCTACTGCATTTCCTGCTTGCACGGTGTTGAAACAACAGATGGACTTCGGCACAGGAAGCATCAACAGTCTCTGTCGTTACCCAGACAGAATCACCTGGTCAATGACAGAGAGGAAATAGCTGCAGACCAATGTGGCACTGACATAGGGTGACTGATGTCCCGGGACAGTCCAGATTTTTTATCTAATGTCTGCTGCCCCGACTATCTTCTGCTACGGTATGTCCCGATTTTACCAGGAGCAGAGAGAAAAGTAGGGTCTGCCACTGCAATTTCTCCTCCAGCCATTAGGTGGCGTTATGCTGCGCAGCTCATTCTCTGACTGGGTGCAGTGTGAGTGTGTGTGTGTGTGTGTGAGTGTGAGTGTATGACATGTGGAGGGAAGGTGGAGGGGTGAGAGAAATGGCGAGGGGAGGGGGGTTGAAGGAGAGACATGGCGAGGGGATGGGGGTGAAAGAGACATGTGGAGGGGGTGAAAAAGAGACATGGCGATGGGGTGAAAGAGAGTCTTAGGGAGGGGGGGTGAAAGAGACATGGGGAGGGAGTGAAAGAGACATGGGGAGGGGGGGTGAAGAGATATGGGGAGCCGGGGGTGAAGAGACATGGGGAGGTGGGTTGAAACAGACATGGGGATGGTGAAAGAGGCATGGAAAATGGGGGGGTGAAAGAGCGACATGGGGAGGGGGTGAGAGACATGGGGAGGGAATGGTGTGAAAGAGGCATGGGCGGGGTGAATAAGCGACATGGGGGGGTGAAAGAGAGACATGGAGAGGGGAGGTTATAGAGAAACACGGGGAGGGGGTGCAAGAGACATAGAGAGGGGATGAAAGAGAGCCATTGGGAGCGGGGTGAAAGAGAGACATGGGGAGATGGGTGAAAGAGAGACATGGGGAGGGAGGCGATAGAGAGACAAGGGGGGGATGAAAGAGAGACATGGGGAGGGGGGATGAAAGAAAGCTATGGGGGAGTGAAAGAAAGTCACGGGGAGGGTGGGTAGTTCTTTTTTTCTTCTTCACATGTCTGGGAGATGTTGATCAGATGGCTTCTTAGGGTCAAATACGACGTGACAGACTTTATATAAGGCCTGTGACGTCACATTTGACCGGCAAATGATACATCCACCAATCTGATTGGTGGATGTACCATGTGATTGCTTCCATTTTTTTTTGGCTGAAATGACATCATCTTAAGTGATCAGATAATAAAATAACTATTGGATCTCAATATAAATGTAGAAAATATGCAGGGCCAAAGCTATGACAATGCTGCAAATATACGGGGAAAGCATAATGGAGTTCAAAGACATATTGAACATGAATCCATGTGCGTTTTATGTACCATGTAGTTCTCATTATTTGAACCCGGTGGTTAACAACGTGGCCAAACCCAATATAAGTGCCATTTAATAATTTTTTGGCTTAATTCAACCGTTGTATAATTTCTTCCCCAGGTCCACCAACAGGTAGATCGTTCTTTTAAAATCCTTACCCAATTTAACACTAAAGAGAGTCTGTGAAACATGTTGGGAGCCTCGTATTGATGCAGTTAGACCAACAGAAGGGTCACCCCCTGCTTTCCTCTTACAAAGTTCAGTCACTTATGAATATTGCTAGGATCCATTTTAAAGCTCAGCTTTCAAATTATTGCTACTTTATCTCAGATTAGTCCAGTTCAGGAGTGGCCAACTCCAGTACTCAAGGGCCACTGGCGGCAGGTCAGGTCATTGACTGAGCCTCTAATTGAGCCACACACATGGCTGAGAAAGGTTCACTCCTTAAGTCAGGAGGCTACAAGGCCCCAAATTCCGGGGAAATATGTAGGGTAAAGGTTAGTTAGCTTGCGAAGCATGTATTTGAGCTCGAGGAAGGTTTTTTGTATTATTCACTACAGTGCGAGGGGAGGAGAAAGTTAATTTTGAATTCTCTCTCTCTCTTCTATGTAACTTGGTACTAAATAAACTCACTATGATATTCTGAACCCTTAGACTTATTGATATTATTTGTACGCTTTCACACACTCACTGGATAGTTGAACTTCTAGGCTCTAGGGCGTTCATCCAGCAGCAGAAACAGTAGTGATATAGTCCAAAGATGGAAAAACAGACGCGTTTCGGGTGTTCCTACTCTTTGACAAAGGGCAGGAACGCTCGAAACGCATCAGAGTAGATTCTATACCCACTCACCTTGATGTTCCCCATTCCTTCCCTAATAAATAGGTCTTTAATTAAATTCCTTGATGTTCTGTACTGCATTTTTTCCTCAACACGCTGTGCACCGTTTTTCCATCTTTGGACTATATAATTTCTCCTCAATTGACTGTCACAAACCGGTATTAATGCTGATATACAGCAGAGGCAGCTTTTATTCTCACATTTCCCGCACGGCAGGATGCGTGCGGGAAACGTGGTGACGCTGCTTGTCGCGGCGTCACTGTGACGTCACTGTCACGTGACGCGCCCGGCTTCCCCGACACCCCTGGAGTGTAAATTGAGGTAAGCGGGGGTGCAGGGAAGCAGAGGGGCAGAGCAGGAGCCGGGTTCGGGGTCGGGAAGGGGGTTAGAAATGCGCGGTGGTGGAGGGGGGTGCGCGGAGGAACACGGGGTGGCGCACGGTCTAGACCGCGCGCCAGCTGGAGTAGATCCCGGCCTGCCGCCGGCAAATGTAAGAATAAAAGCTGCCGCTACTGTACATGAATTTACTTGCAGCTGAAAAGTGCTACGGAATGGACGGAACTAGCCAATAGGTACACTTGTTTCTCTCTTTGTATCTCTCGTGTATCTCCTTGTGGAAAACAGTCTACAGAAGCTTACAAGCAAGTGAGCACCACATTTCAAGGACCCATAAAGAAGTTCAATTTAATATTTGCACAGATCATCTTACCATTAAAACACGGTGTTCAGAGATTTATTTGTATATATTAATATCCACGTAAAGTACAATTAGTGATACATTTTCTATAACATGCTCATCATCTATCAAATAAGTACTGTAATTGATCTTCAGACTGTTGTAATTAGCCGAAGGTACCGAGCTTCAACCAATGGGAGACACGCAGCGCTCCTTGGCTTTAACACATGAGCATATGCAGTCCAGGTTTTAAAAGGGGGATGGAAGATGAGAGAGAGAGATAAGAGAGAGAAAAAAAGAGGGACTGGGGGAGAGAGAAAGGGGTAGAGAGGAGTGCGTGATTGTGTAACAGTAAGAGAATGCGTTTGACACCACATCATGGAACAATCAGGATGCAATGGGGTTAGATGCGTATTCACTACAAAATACTCTGACATTTTAAGCATCAATAAATAGTAAGAATTCTGTTTTCCTTTCTTTTTCTTAGAAGTCATGTAATAAACATTTAGAGCCTCATTCAGAAAGCCTCGATAAGGCCCTTATCGAGCACTTATCGACCAAAATGGCTACTCGTATTCAGAAAGTCTCGATAAGTGCTCGATAACGGCCTGTATCGATGCAAAATTTTATCACCAACAGAAATTGGCCAATTGAGTGGCGATCAGCCGCTTATCGACCATTTTCTGAAGGATCATAAACTCGCACGATTCAGATGCCCGCGAGTCGGCTGTCGCGGCCTATCGCAGCCCATCGCAGCCCTAAAAGGCGTTCTTCTCCCCAAATCCAATTCACCTCAAACTTTAGGTAAATTGGTGGGGAGATGGCCTTGATGAGCTGCGATGTGTCGGGACTTACAAAAAATCAGGCTCTTTTCCTGCCTCGGATTCATGCCGGGGGTCTCCGAAGCTGATAGCCATTAATAGCAGCTCCGGACCCCCCCGGCATGCATCCGAGGCAGGAAAAATGCATGTACAACAACTTCATTACCTTAGCGGCTAACCGCTAAGGTAATGAAGGGGTTAAACAACCGTGCCAGGCTTTCTGTAAAGACATACATTACAATACAATACTGTGGCTAGCGAGGGTGGGTGAAGGGGGAATTTGGTCCTTAGTGGCTGTTTAGGCCTTGCGGGAGGGTTGCGGGGGGGTTGCGAGGGGAATTAACCCCTTCACTACCTTAGCGGTTAATATCGCTAAGCAATAAAGGGGTTAACCCAACCGCTACCCACCCACAAGGTCTAGACACCCATCCTTAAGGCTAATACCCCCTTCACCCATCCATGAAGCCTAAGCACCCACCCCTGACTGACTATACCCACCCTATAGCCATTGAGTAGTATATTGGTACATCATACCCATATAATAATAATATGGGCATGATAAGCCTCTATAGCACTCAATGGGCACCCTAATTACAATACATTAAAACACTAGACACACAATAATAAAATCTAACTAAATGCCAAAAAAACACACTTCCCTAAATATAAACAGTAGCCAGCTAATCCAATCAATACAAGCAATAACAACATCAACAATGAATTAATTAAACCATTAACCAATCAAACCAATTAATTCCTAAATCAACTCAACATGAATAGTAACACTAACCAATCCAAACAATTAATTACTACAACATTAATTAATTTAAACAGTAAAATACAAAGAAAGAAATTCTAACAATATCTGAACTAACCATAAAACGCATTAGCTAACATAATATAACATTAACGACAAATGAACACAAATCACAAACCTTTTAGTAGCATTAAGCATGAACAAACAAACAATCACATCCACATAATACAATGAAATGAAGAAAAAAAACCCACAGCAATACCAAGTGAGAAATGCCCCCCAAATATTGGCATAATAATGTATTAATCTGTACCCTAAAGAGGTACAGATTAATATATTATCAGTCAATGTGCCTCCCCAAAAAATCAAAACACACATCCAATGAATAAACCTGTAAAAAGAGACATTTACAAACATTGAATATATTACTTACCAATAGAAGCGGTGGCCCTCCGACTCCCGGGGTAACAGGAAGCTCACGCACCTTGAAGCCCTCCAACAGCATCCGATGCCATCCGCCACGAAGATCCGGATCAGGTACCCATATCTTCTTTTTTCTAGTTGGGTTCCCGAGGGACTTGTCTGTGCAAGAAGGTGACACACCCCTCTCACAACCCGAGACGCAGGCAATCGACCAATGTGGTCCTTATACCGGCACCTTCCATCTAATAATTTTATTGACCTTCTTCATAAAAACTATATACATGAATAAACCAGTGGGGGTACAAGTCATAACCTATTTACAGTGAACACGAACGAATCCTAGCAACCATCCCGGACTTCTAGTCACCCCAACCCCTCGTGCTCTGTGGGATCTTCAGCTCTGCGGCAGAGTCCAGTGCGGTCAACCCTCCCCCCGCTCCGATGCCCAATCCCCTCAAGGCTCCCTCCCTCTTAAACAAGTTATATTTTGCTTTGGCTGAACTTCAAACCTATTTCCTTCTAGGCCACAGTCCCTTAATAACCTCTCCCCTCCGCATGAGTCCCTTGTTTATTATGGCCGCCCACCCTGACTCCCTCCCCCCTCCCCTTTCCCCCCACCCAACCTCCACCATCATCCTTATCTCCGGTATGGGGGCTTTTCTTCTTCGCAGGACCTTTTCAGCTTTAGAGGTGTCCACATACCCAGTTCAGCAAAGGTACATAGCGACCGCACTCTCGTTATACTCCCCCCTGTACATTGCGGCCGAGCATCTCCCCGTCAGCCCCCCATGGACATCTACTGCAGGTAAGTGGAGAGAGAGAGATTAATCATCTGGACCATAGAAAACATGGAGGTCCACCCTAATTCTTGCCCTCATATCTAAGTCCCTAACCCCCCTGCACTTATAAGACTATCCCTTTTTTCTCTACTTCTCTGTCCCTTCTCTAGACTACTCCTTCTTCCCTCGTCACCCCTTAGCTCCTCAGCGGGGCTGGAGTTTCAGCGCTTTTGCTTGGCCCTGCTTGGATGAACTCTTCCCTCTCCTACCCTACCGAGGGGATGCTTCTATCCCTTCTCCCTCCTAGTCTACCCCCAGCCTTTCTCCCCCACCCTTTGTCCAGCGAGTAGATTAGCTTCCATGTGACCATCCACATCCCCCAGTCTTCTTAACCCCTGCTCCCTTTCCCCTGATCTCTGGCCTGATCTTCGACCCCAGTCTCCCCGCTCCTCCTTCTCTCTCTTCATCTATTCTCTAGCGGCAAGGCCCCCCTCTCCCCCCCCCCCTTATGAGTTGGATAATTATTAAATTTTAGGGCAGCCATGTCCCAGTCGGATCCTACGGTTCTCCACTGTTCTCAGCCGGTGGGCCTCCTGCTCCCGTCTGAGCCCCTGTCGGCGAGATAATGGAGTCCAGCCGGACTCAGTGCCCTCTTCTACCACCTGGGGTCTCTCCCAGCCGTACCCTCATCATGAGCTTACATGGTCGACATGCACCTTCGCGCCACCATGGGTCCTCGTCACTCATCTCTCCTTCTGCTGCTACCAAGATGGCCGTGATGCATCTTCCCGCCACCAGGGGACTTCTTCTTTATCTCACTCCTCCAGGAAGAATCAAGATGGCCGTGATTCACCTTCCCCTTTCACCAGAGGGACCAACTACACACCGCACAAATCGTATGAAACTCAGAGCCGGGGATGGCTCCTTTAAGTCCTAACTTGGGGATGATTGACACCGGAGAAACACTTAAGTACTGTGTTTGCTCCTCTGCAGCTCCACACGCTTCCATGACGCCTCCGGAGCTGGATCCTCGGCTGGGAGCTGCTGTTCAGGACCCGAGGAAGAGACAGGTAGGCCTGTTTTTTTCAGAAACTCAGCTCTCCCCTCCACATGTTTCAGAGTGAACATTTTTTAACACCATTAATCCAAATGGGAACAGCTATCTATACCGGATCCCATTATCGCATAGGGCTTTGGTAATTGATGACAGGGCTCTCCTCTTTGACAGGGTTGCCGGGGCAAGGTCCTGAAACACCTGGAGTTTCACTCCCTCGAATTCCAGGGACTTAGCCGCTCTGGCGATTTGACATATGTTTTCCTTTATTTTAAAGTAGTGTAGCCTTATGATTATGTCCCTCGGCGAGTCTCCATGTTGCGGTTTGGATCGCAATGCTTGGTGACATCTGTCAAATTGTAGCTCTATTTCAGTCTTGTCTGGTAGCATATGCAACAGCCAGTTGGAGGTAAATTCCTCTGGATCTGACACCGACTCCGGGACACCCCGCAGGTGGATATTATTTCGCTGGTCGCGGTTTTCTGAGTCTTCCTGCCTGTCATTTATGTCCGCAATCCTTTTATAGAGTTGGGCCGTGGATTTCTCATTTTTCTGGATGGCTCTAGTACAGTATTTGCATCCACTTTATTTTCCAGTGTGTTGGTTCTGTCACCTAAACTGTCAATATCTTTCCTGAGTTCCCAGAACTCTTTCTGAAAAAAGGTCTTCATCTCCGAGCAGAACACTTTCATGTCCTTTCTTGTGACCCAGTCTTGGTCCGAAGCCTCCGCTCTACTCGCGGGTCTGCTTGTGGATCTTTCACTCTGAGTCGGAGCCCGCCATTTGCCTGCTTTCCTCCCCTACACTCACTCGTGTCAGCTCACCTTTCGGGAAATAAACTGTTACCATCGGGGTTCTCTTTCGAGATATCATTCTCCTTGGCATCCTTGGGGGCCCCGGCGTCTGAATTTCTGGTTTTCACTGTTATTCTCCTGGTTTTTGTGCTGAAAGTACATACATTAATTGCCGGCAGGGACGGAGTGAAAGGATGAGGAGGGGGGAGTGAGAGGATGAGGAGGGGGAGTCCAATCGGATAAGGCTCTTTGTGCACGCTTTTGCACAACTCACAGCTACTAGAATATCCCTGTGTCTATCCAAGAGGAGGTTTTAGTGTACTGACAAAAAACATCCCAAAAATAAAGTGTAATTAAGGCTGCGAGGTGTCACTGTATATAGAATATACATCCAGTAGCACTCTCATTGTAAAAGACTCTTATCTCTATCCCCCCACAAATAAGCAGGGGGACCCATTCAATACCCATAATGCGTATGTCTGAAGCATTAAAGCAAAGTGCAGTGCTGTACCAAAGTAGTAGTTTAGTTTAGACTGCCCTTGAATGGAGTTGAACACTTCCCCAGTGCTGGAATTAGGACATAAAGGGTCTATGCAGCAACATAGAGTAATTGTGTTTAGACGCATGGCTCTATTTTTTGGAGCAGAGCCGCAGCATATATACTGTAAGAACAGTTTCTTACTTCTGACGCGGTATGTTAGACTTATGGCACTTCAGATATGGAGGATTTTTTGGGGGCAAATAAAAAGTAAAAAAAAAAAAGTATCAGAGAAATGCAAGTTGTGATACATCTCAAAAGAATCTGTGCACCATGTAACTCCCCCAACTCCTCCTACTGACTCTCCCCAAGGTGCATGCTGGGACAGACGCACAATGTGATACATCTCCTTATAATCTGTGCACCATGTAACTCCTCCCCAACTCCTCCTACTGACTCTCCCCAAGGTGCATGCTGGGGCAGAGACTCAGACTGTGATACATCTCATTATAATCTGTGCTCCATGTAACTCCCCCCCAACTCCTCCTACTGACTCTCCCCAAGGTGCATGCTGGGACAGAGACGTAGACTGTGATACATCTCATTATAATCTGTGCACCATGTAACTCCCCCCCAACTGACTCTCCCCAAGGTGCATGCTGGGACAGAGACGCAGACTGTGATACATCTCATTATAATCTGTGCACCATGTAACTCCCCCCCAACTCCTTCTACTGACTCTCCCCAAGGTGCAAGCTGGGACAGATGCAGAATGTGATACATCTCCTTATAATCTGTGCACCATGTAACTCCCCCCCAACTCCTCCTACTGTCTCTCCCCAAGGTGCAAGCTGGGACAGACGCAGAATGTGATACATCTTATTATAATCTGTGCACCATGTAACTTCTCCCCAACTCCTCCTACTGACTCTCCCCAATGTACAAGCTGAGGAAGATGGGGCACAATTTGGAGCAAGGCTTAGATACAGTAAATACAGTAAGTGCAGGATTTTGCTCCAAAATTGCCTTGATACATAGACCCCAGAGAGAGAGCTTCAAATGTGTTTAAAAAGGAGAAATACTGAGCCTGGCCTTAGTAGGAGCTGACAAATGACTGATTGTATCCGTGCAGGTGGTGTTATTTATTCTGTTTGACATACACAGTAACTTCTCAGCATTTTACATGTGACATACATAAGGGGATGATACTTTATCTTGCCATGAAGTCAATGCATTTGAACCCAGTGATACAGTATGTTGATCCCACTGCTGTCAGTGGCACTGTCCATATGTGTACTTGTGTCACCCAATGTACGTAATACAATGTATCACAGCAGCTGTGATTTTTATGACTGCTACTCTAGTTAACCACTTCTCAACCCCTTGAAATTAAATGTCAAAGTAACTGATTTCTCTATTATGACATCACGAGACAGTATCATTGAGCCTCCTAGGAGATGCCAGCAGCCGTGTTCTGTAATGACATCATGGAATCGCCTTAGAGACTGAGATAAATACACAAATGTAAACTTGTTTGTGCGTGACTTGAATTAGTTCCCAAAGGAAACCGGTAGTTTCGTGGACATCTCAGAGATAGGAAAAGTGTGGCGCTGTACAGAGAGACTAATTATCTCCACCTTAACTCTGTATCATGGCAGGTAGGAAGCAACATGACCTTTAAATACTGTACCAAAAAAGAAATGGATAATATCTATATTTTTGAATTGTTTACTTGCACAATGTTTTATGGGGTACAGAACAGATAATATGACTCCTATCAATGGATGGGAGAAAGAAGACGGATGGGGGGGGGTGGAGGGGGTGGGGGGGGGGAGGGCGGTAGACAACACACAAGGGGGTTAGGTACGTGGCCTTGATCGGATAATATTTTTTTTATAAATGTCAAAACTGATTTCTTATAGATACATACACACACATTTGTTTTATTGTATTTACTTTTATATCTGGCTTGTAATTCAAAATCTTAAATGATTTGAACAGTAATGTATAGAAAAGAACACATGTACTGTATACATAAATGTCAAAGCGGCAAACGTCTATGGGATCTATGGGATAGTAAAAAAAGACACAGGGACCTTAGTGTATACAGTAGGATTAGTTATGTATAAGGCATGCTTTTTCCTTGCCCTAAGTTTAGGTCAATAACTATTAGACCAATTCTACACCCTGGGGTGTAATGTTCGACTACTTTCAGCCATATCCTTAAATTATTGTCTACAGCAGTGTTTTTCAACCAAGGTTCCTAGGAACCCTAGGTTTCCCCGGGCATCCATAAAGAGTTTGCTGTAATTTCAGGTCATTTTAAAATTGTACTTAATACAGAAGAATTTACAGTACAATGCATCAGATCTTAGAAGCGCTATTAGAGAGGGTTGGGGTTCCTAACACTTCATCTGATCTCAGACACGCTTTTAGATAGGGTTGGGATATATTACAATGCATCTCATCTTAGAATCGCTGTTAGAGAGGGTTGGGGTCCCACAGAATTTCACATTGGGTTCCTTAACCAAAAGAAGGTTGGAAACCACTACTCTACAGTTATACAAAGGCCCCCAAAAAAACAAAGCCACAAAACAAGGGCAGAATCTGCCACTTGATTTACAGATATAGCTGACCTGAGTGCTCCTCCAGATACCTCAATATACCAGACATGTCTCAGAATACCACACCATAATTTTAGCACAAACTACCACAGTAGGAACAGGCAATTTTTATTTTTTTATTTTTAAAGATCCAGTTCCGAAAGCTATGGTAAATCTACAATTGTCATTGTGTTCAGAGGTGGACATGAAAGCAGGTGATGGACTGCACAAGTTATATATGTCAGTTGCCACATGGTGTCGAAAACTACCTAGAAATAGTTTTCTGTCTGTGTTACATCCCAGCACATCATTAATGTGTATATATATATATATATATATATATATATATATATATATATATATATATATATATATATATATATACATACATACATACATACATACATACATACACATATATATATATATATGCTGTGAGTGGGTTTACTGGCTTTGCATCTCCCAATCCCTTGCTTAAAAGCTGTGTCTAAAGCAGCTTGCATTGGCTATGGGTTGCTCATGTAATGTGAGCTTGAGATAAAAGGTGGCACTGTGTGCTCATTTGCATGTCATTTCCCAGAATCCCTTGCTGCATTGGAAGTGCTGTGTGCTGGGTGATAAGGGTGAAAGACAGGGTTGCAGACCTGTCTAAGACATGCAAATGAATATACAGGAATATTTACAGTTGCTTTATGCTTTACTGTGGATGGAGCTTGCTTAAAAATGTATTAAAATATTGAAGCTTCTGACCACTATTGATCAGAGTAGCGGTCTGTAACATTGATAATCAAATAAATGTGTTTCCCAGCAAGCCATTATCCCTGTTAGTGCTTGCTATTCATAACAAAACAAAGACCCCCAAAAACTTTATTCAAAACCAGAACCAAAACCCCAAATATTTTAAAGGCAAAATAAAAATACCAAGCCAAGTGAGCATCTCTATGTATTTCATATGTATTTGATATCAAGAATATCTTTTCACAGGTCTGTTAAAGCCGTCCTAACCCCCCAAAGTCAGGCTTTCAGGATATCCCAGCTTCAGCGGAGGTGGCTCAATCCGTCCCTGCTTCAGCACGTCTGGTTCAATCAGTCCCTGCTTCAGCACATGTAACTCAATCAGAGGCTGATTGAGTGATTGTGCCACCTGTGCTAAAGCTGGAATAACCTGAAAAGTTAACCTGTTGGGGGGGCTTGAAAACTGGAGTTGAGTCCCCGTGTGTTAAAGAAATGTGCCTTGATTGTGCTTTTCACGCCCTTCACTTTTACCTTTCTTCCTTACAGATCAGTTTTTAAATGCCTCTGCTGTGAACCCTCCACCGACCTGCAGTGCTCCTGCAGTTACCACTGCTTACCCTTCATGGAGCAACAGCTCCCACCCAGTAGGGAGGAATACTGAAGTCTACAGACATGGGGCCCAAGGCATGATTTTGCAACAAGGGTCTGCAGGAACACCAATGTATCTACAGCAGATCCCACAGGCAACACGCGCTTACCCTCGTGTATCGGACATGAACGGAGGATTCTACCACACTGCTACAGGAGGATACGCAGGATTTGCAGGACAGGTTAGGGGAGAAGCCACAACGCAGCCTGTTACTTTCCGTCCCAACACACAGTTGGAAAGACGTGCTACAATAGGGCCTTGTATAATGACCACCCAGTATGCACAACTTCAGCAGCCACCATTCATACCCCTTAGAGGAATGCAGACCTTACAAGGTGAGATATTGAGAATCTTTACTAATCATTGTTCAAAATCTTCTCCTTGACTGATACCATTACCTGTTATAAAGATCTTTAATTACGGTCATTCGCCACTGTAGTGTTACAAAGATATAGAACTCTACAGTATGTAGTCCTCGCCAATACTGAAGGGATTAAGCATGTGTTTGCTTTTCTTTCTTTGTGTTATTATGTACAATGTGTTGGTATTTATGATAATTGATTATTTCTCCTTTTTGATTTTGTTACAGTGTGTCAGACCTCGCTTGGAGCCCAACATATTTCCCAGGCCAGTTTAATTACACAAGGAGCAGTTCAGCTTGCTGCTAATGAAAAAAGTGAACCACCTCTAATGTACCCAACTCAACCAGCTCGGAAGCTGAGCCACCTCCCAAAGTTACATATTGAAGTGCAAAGCAACAAAGAGTTATATGTGCCAGTGTGGAAAAGGGGTGGGTTAAAAGATATGGAGAAGAGATCTTCAGAGGTGAAGGCCCCCTCACATATTGCTCAGAAGATTCGTAATAACGTGCTGAGTTCAGTGAAGACTGAGTGTCCGTCAAAGTCTGAGGGGGTACCAAAGTGCTCCACAGTGGAAACAAAGAAGAAAAAGATCCTTTCTTCAGCTGCAAAGGATCAAGTCCCTCAAACTGCACTGCAAAAGAAGGTAAAACCAATGTCAAAGCCAGTAAATCATTCTTCTGCTCCTATACCAGGGAAGTCACCCCATGGCCCACAATCTGGTGACGAGGCTGTTCTGTTAAAAAAGATGAAACATGTGTGTCTCTCAGGTGCCCACATTTCCAATAAGGTATCTGAAAAGATGCTGCAAAGCCGTGAAGGTTCAATGGATGCAAAGACACCTGCTGTTACTCATATTAATCCTAAACTGAAGAAAACTCAGGAGATCGGGATCAAACGTAAAGATGCAAAGACTCCTGCAGTTACTCATAGTCCTGAGCGCAAGACACCTCAGGAGATGGGGATCAAACGTAAACAGAACAGCAATAGCAAGCAGGTAGTGAAGAGCAGCTTTTTCAGTTTTAATACAAAAAACACAGCACACGACGCTCATAGTGCATTAAATGATCATTTTAGTAACCAAGTAAGAAGGTAAGTAATGTGCGTACATTAAAACAAAATTAAACAAGCATTTCAGGGTTATTGTTACCCAAACACCAACGGACGCTCGTGATGGTCTCGTGGCTCTCTCCTTCTCACTCCAAAACAGCCTCGGTGTAGGGCCTGGATAGTCTCCACTCCAGTCACTGGTGTGCCAGCCCCTTGCCTCAGGGTAGGTCTTAAGCAGTCTCAAGTTTTTCGGTAAGCAGCAGTCCCGTATAATGTGCGCAATGCCCGCTACTGCACAGGTCCAGCTGGCAATCGAGCAGCAGAGCGCACGCTGTTTGGTGTCCTGCTCAAACACTTCCTGGTCTATGACGTCATGCGATCGCGAGAGTTCGCCGTGAGTCTGCAAATCACCGGACCGGTTCTCTGGGAGTGCTGTCTTGTGGGTGGCTCGCAAAGGTCTTACAGTTCTTTAATCCAACGCGTTTCGAGACCACATGGGTCTCTTCATCAGGGAATAAAGGCTAAACAATCTAATGCCATTTAAATACCCCTCGCATGTCACCGATTGGCCACCTAATTGAGGAATTTAGGCCAATCACATGGCAGCGGGGAGGAGTCAAACGCTCCATAGCAACCGAGAATGCATCTTGACAAAAAGCTAAAATCAACTTTATTAGTAAACATTTAAACGAACAAAAGCATAAATGGTGTCTCTAAAATAAAGAAAAAAGAATTAGTACACACTTTAAATAAACAGCTACATTCAGATACTAGTGGTGGTACAAACATATGACCACTGACATGATTTATTTGAAAAAGAAGCACGAACTAAAAACTATGAGTATCTAAAAAGCATAAAATTCCATATTTATAAAAAAAAGTAAAAGTGAATAATATATAGATACAAATGTATCGTATACCAGCTCAGAACACATTAAAGGGATAATGCATGAATTTTTGGTATATAGACCCAACTCCATCACCATTAAGCGAGGGTCAGTACAGGGACCATATGTCTATATCCTCATTGAGGCCTCCCGGGTATAATGTCCCCAATTTATATATCCAGAAGGTCTCTTGGAAGGACAAAGATCCCGATATTTTATCACCTCCCAAAAACCCACAAATCGATTACAAATCCCCCTGGCAGACCGATAATCTCGGGAATAAACAGTTTAACAGCCAATTTGTCACAGTGCGTTGACCACTTTTTGCAGCCTTATGTGGAAAAACTCCCATCTCATTTAAGGGACTCCACATCAGTGCTCAATCTGCTACAAAATATAGAGTGGAAGGATTCCTACAGGTGGTTAACGTGCGATGTGCAGGCCCTTTACACTAATATACCACATCAACAGGGCCTAGCATCAGTGGATTTCTTTCTATCTAGCGACATTCTGGAATCCATCCATTTTATTTTGAAACATAATTATTTTATGTTTCTGGAGGAATTCTTCCTGCAGGTTTGCGGAACTGCAATGGGCACAAGATTTGCTCCCAGTTTCGCAAACCTGTACATGGGAGAATGGGAGCACAATTGCATTTTTAATAATAATTCCTTCAGAGAAAACATTATTATTTGGCGTCGCTTTATAGATGACATTTTATGTCTGTGGGATGGGGATCAATACTCTGTTAGTCTTTTTCTAAAATACATTAATAACAACAATAGGAATTTGACCTTTACCCATGTGGAAAGTGTCAAAGAGATTAACTTTTTGGATTTGAATCTGACAGTATCTGATGAGGGGGACCTTATAAGTAAAACACATTTCAAGGATGTTGATTCCAACAACCTCCTGATGGCCTCAAGTAACCATAAAAAATCTTGGATTCAGAATATACCTGGGGGCCAATTTTACAGGTTGAGAAAGAACTGTAGTCTAAACACCGACTTTGAAAAACAGGCCGGTGATTTGACCTCAAGATTCCTTGAAAGAGGTTATCATTCAAAAAAACTCTCCCATGATCTCGATAGGGTGAGACAAATGGATAGAAAACAAATGCTAGTTCCAAAAATTAAACAACAGAAGAAACAAGCAAAAAGTGAGGAAAAATGTAATGTTGCCTTCATTACAAATTTTAATTCAATGACTTCTCATATTGAGAAGATTGTAAAGAAGCATTGGTCAATTCTGTCAAACGACCCAATTTTAGGGACCCACATTTCTAAGTTCCCAAGGTTTATATACAGGAGAGCAAGAAACCTAAAAAATACCTTGTCCCCTAGTGACATTAACATTAAAAGTGATCCCCTGGGAGATAAAAGATGGCTAGATATTAAAAAACCTTGTGGAAACTTTAAATGCGGAAAATGTTCTGTGTGTAAACATCTACACTCTGATAGAAAAAAAATTTCGGGTCAAAAAACTGAGGAAACATATGAGATAACAGATTTTATAAATTGCAATTCGGACCATATTGTGTATCTAATTGAGTGCCCTTGTGGCCTGTTCTATGTTGGGCGCACTAAACGCAAACTAAAAACACGTATACAAGAACATATACGAAATATAAGAAATGGTCTTTTAACACATAGCCTTTCCAAGCACTATGCCTCACATCATAATAAAGATCCCACGTCCCTGCGTTTTAAAGGTATTAAATATGTCCCTAAGAGTAGAAGGGGCGGGGATAGGGTTAAGGATTTGTCCTTCCAAGAGACCTTCTGGATATATAAATTGGGGACATTATACCCGGGAGGCCTCAATGAGGATATAGACATATGGTCCCTGTACTGACCCTCGCTTAATGGTGATGGAGTTGGGTCTATATACCAAAAATTCATGCATTATCCCTTTAATGTGTTCTGAGCTGGTATACGATACATTTGTATCTATATATTATTCACTTTTACTTTTTTTTATAAATATGGAATTTTATGCTTTTTAGATACTCATAGTTTTTAGTTCGTGCTTCTTTTTCAAATAAATCATGTCAGTGGTCATATGTTTGTACCACCACTAGTATCTGAATGCAGCTGTTTATTTAAAGTGTGTACTAATTCTTTTTTCTTTATTTTAGAGACACCATTTATGCTTTTGTTCGTTTAAATGTTTACTAATAAAGTTGATTTTAGCTTTTTTGTCAAGATGCATTCTCGGTTGCTATGGAGCGTTTGACTCCTCCCCGCTGCCATGTGATTGGCCTAAATTCCTCAATTAGGTGGCCAATCGGTGACATGCGAGGGGTATTTAAATGCCAATAGATTGTTTAGCCTTTATTCCCTGATGAAGAGACCCATGTGGTCTCGAAACACGTTGGATTAAAGAACTGTAAGACCTTTGCGAGCCACCCACAAGACAGCACTCCCAGAGAACCGGTCCGGTGATTTGCAGACTCACGGCGAACTCTCGCGATCGCATGACGTCATAGACCAGGAAGTGTTTGAGCAGGACGCCAAACAGCGTACGCTCTGCTGCTCGATTGCCAGCTGGACCTGTGCAGTAGCGGGCATTGCGCACATTATATGGGACTGCTGCTTACCGAAAAACTTGAGACTGCTTAAGACCTACCCTGAGGCAAGGGGCTGGCACACCAGTGACTGGAGTGGAGACTATCCAGGCCCTACACCGAGGCTGTTTTGGAGTGAGAAGGAGAGAGCTACGAGACCATCACGAGCGTCCGTTGGTGTTTGGGTAACAATAACCCTGAAATGCTTGTTTAATTTTGTTTTAATGTACGCACATTACTTACCTTCTTACTTGGTTACTAAAATTATCATTTAATGCACTATGAGCGTCGTGCGCTGTGTTTTTTGTATTTCTGTGTGCTTATAGGGGGGACGACAGCCATCCCTGGTGTCACAGCTGCAGACGCTCCCGACATTTCATTTTATAATTAAGGTCACCTATTGATTATACATCACACTTATCACGTCACTTAAAGTATTGTGGTTGCGCACCTATACTTTGTTCACCTTTTTCACTTTTCAGTTTTAAGCAAGCGCTGGCTTGTGGTACTGATAATAACCCCAAAGCTCTCAAAAGAAAAAGTGCTAATCAGCCTGGGATGAATTCAGAAGTCCTTGGGAAGGGCAAGAAGTCATTGGAACCTTCTGAACAAGGAAATTTGAAAGCCCATCCCAGCAACCTAAGCCTTCTAATGATTAACGCTGTTCAATTATTTCACCCATTGGGTAAAAAAGCAGGTCCCACAGGTCCAGGGGCACCCGCAGGATCCATTACACTTGGAAATAAGCTTGGACCAATGCAAGGAAGCTAAAGCCAGACTTCTGCTTCTCATGTTCAGTGGCCTCCTACTAATGGGATTAAAATGTGGATGGTCAAAAAACAGAGCAGTATTTCTGGAATTGAAGGAGTCGGTATTAATGCCAGGCCTAGGCTATTTAAAATACATGAGTACACAAGACCTGACATTAAAACCAGTGAAATCAAACAACGTGGGAAAAACAAAGCTTCAGTTATAGAGAATCTCAAACACTTCCCAGTGATATCCATGGAACAGGAAGCTGCAGTAAGATGCATTGAAAAGGTCAGCCAAACCACTATCCCCATTCCAGCTCCTGGCATTAAAACCAGTGTAATCACACAACGTGGGGGAAACAAAGCTTCAGTTATAGAGAATCCCAAACACTTCCCAGTGATATCCATAGAACAGGAAGCTGCAGTAAGATGCATTGAAAAGTTCAGCCAAACCACTATCCCCATTCCAGCTACTGGCATTAAAAACAGTGAAATCAAACAAAGTGGGGAAAACAAAGCTTCAGTTATAGAGAATCCCAAACACTTCCCAGTGATATCCATAAAACGGAAAGCTGCAGTGACATGTATTAAAAAGGTTAGCCAAACCACTATCCCCATTCCAGCTCCTTTCAACCAGCAGCACCAGCTTTCTAACCTGCAGCACCAGCTTTCTAACCTGCAGTTTCCTATCAATGTACCCAGTAGAGTGGACAACTCCACTCAATACTTCTGTCAACAGCCTCTCCAAGAGCTTGAGGTCTCCATACTTATTCCACCTGGACAGAGAGAGGAGAAGGAGGCTATGAAAAGGAAAGCACAACTGGAGAGGGAGTAAGCCTGTCAACATACCTCCAAGGGGAGGCTACAGTGCTTTGTTCAGAGGCAGAAGGATCATAACATCTCTAAACGTTACGGATACCCACCATCCAGACTTCATTCCCCCATGAGATACTGTACTTAAGCCCTAAAAAAACCAAAAAAAAAACCCTGACTAATCTGTAACTGGTGCCAAGCTCTATGAATATCTGTAAATAAGATTTATATTTATAAGTCAGTTTGTAACATATTTAACTAAGAATATATTTAAAACTCTTCAATAAAATGTATCTATTTTTATTTGAACTCTTTATTTACTAAATAAATTATTTACAAATGCCAAGGGTTATTGAAATTCTGCAAATTAACTTTAGATTACCCTCTTGATGATACGAGAGAGAGAGAGGTAAGGTAAGTCAGACACCACTTATGAGATAGAAACAAATAAATATTTAACTATATACTTTGTCATGTTGGATGTATGTACTGTATGTCTTTATTTATATAGCGCCATTTATGTAGATAGCGCTTCACTGCAGTAATAAACGTGACAATCATATAAATAATACAAATAACAGATCATGGGAATAAGTGCTTCAGACATAAAAGTAACATTTAGGAAAAGGAGTCCCTGCTCCGAAGAGCTTACAATCTAATTGGTAGGTGGAACATACAGAGACAGTAGGAGGGCGTTCTGGTAAGTGCGTCTGCAAGGGGCCAAGCATTATGTATGCGGTCTATAGTATCAGCCACGGAGCTACTCACGTGCTTCTTTAAGCAGATGTGTTATAATGTGGGTCTTAAAGGTGGATAGATAGGGTGCTAGTCGGGTATTGAGGGGAAGGGTATTCCAGAGGTGAGGGCAGTCAGTGAGAAAGTTTTCAGGCGAGAGAGGGTTTTAGATACAAAAGGGGTAAATAGAAGACATCCTTGGGCGGATCGCAAGAGTCGGGATGGTGCATAGCGAGAAATTAGAGCTGAGCTGTAAGGAGGGGCAGAAGAGTGTAAAGCTTTAAAAGTGAGCAGGAGAATTGAGTGTGAGATACAGGATTTGATAGGAAGTCAGGAGAGTGATTTCAGCAGGGGAGACGCTGAGACAGATTTAGGAAAGAGTACAGTGATTCTGGCAGCAGCGTTTAGGATAGATTGTAGGGGAGACAGGTGAGAGGCAGTAAGGCCGGACAGCAGAAGGTTCCAGTAATCGAGATGGTAGAGAATGAGGGTCTGTGTCAGAGTTTTAGCTGTTGAGAAACAGTGGAAGGGTGTATCTTTGTAATATTGTGGAGGAAAAAACGACAGGTTTAGCTACCTTTTGAATGTGAGAGGAGAATGTGAGAGAGTAGTCTGAGACCCCTAAGCAGCGTGCTTGGGCTATTGGATGTATAGTAGTACTTCCAACAGTAATCTGGAAGGAGGTAGTAGGGCCAGGTTTGGCATGAAATATAAGGAGTTCTGTTTTTGACATGTTAAATTTAAGTCGGCGGAGGATCATGTTGCATTTGGCTTCTCTTTCTTTTGTTTATACTGTACAATGTCACATACCCAGTAGCACTCCTTAAGACAAATATATATGCTGAGGTGGGTTTGGATTTGAGTTTACAGGGGGTTTGTGTGTTTCCAAACTTACTCTGCCCACCTTTAAAGCAGCAGTCCAAGCTGTCGTTTAAAAATAAAAAAATCCCTTTGATATGTGCATCAATACAAACCACTCATTGATAAGTAATTAGCTAAGTTGCGAACGATCGGTGAAGATTCGGCTCGGAGGTTCACTAAATGGTTGCCAGTGCAGCAGAAGAGTACCAAAGATGCAAAGTTCTCTGGGGAAGATCATGTGACCAGATAGTCACTGGATACAATTGAGTTTTGCACAGCTAGGGAGAGGGCAGGGATCAAAAAAAAGTGGAGGGGGGAGGTGCCAGAGTCTGTTTCAGAAGAGGAAGGGGATGTGACTTGATTGATTGTTACATTATGATACATTAAAATTTTAATACAGATATGTTTTCAAAAAAAGTACTACTACTAGTAGCATTATACTAAAATAAATAATACAGATGCACAGTAATAGTAGTTTTTATATTTATTAGTGGTGACCATGTCCATCAATAAAATTAACTGACATCCAATTCTTCACAGTCAGGATGAAGGTTTTTGATCTTACCGCACTCCTATTAGATCATTGTGGTGGGTGTCCTTTTTATTTGTAAGGTGCAGGCAAGAGTGTCTGGGATCCCACTTCTGACACAGTTACTGCACCGGCGCAGCTTAGTCTAACAAAAGATGGGAGTTGGCCGGGCACGTGACGGGCATGTCGCCGAAAGTTGCGTGCGCGCTCCTCGCACGTTCCCCTGACTTTCCCGCGGCTCAATAGAAAAGCGCTATGACGCTTTCTATTGAAAGCGTCCGAGGCGCTGGAAAGCGGCTGCGAAACTTCCCGGTTCGCGGCGGGGTACTGCTTCGCGGTGCCCGTGGTTTTTTTTAACCGCGGTAACGGCCGTATGAGGATAAACAGTGTCGCCACTGTAAACTTGGTGCTGGATATCTTCTTGCTTCCCTATACCAGACATTATAGCATGATAAACTGTGTTGCGCTTCCTCAAAGAGTATCTGGATACAGAGGCATATCCCATGCGCCACCATGCTGTGCACCCCCAATAAAGAATATTTTTAATTCATTCACTTAGCCCCGGATTGTTTTCTTCTTGGACCGGCTGTGCTTCACTTTTTCCACGAGGATTCCTGTCTGCATTGTATACCAGCTGGATGCACGCCTCTGGGACGGCATACAAACAACACCCATGTGAGTAAGAACTACATCATTATATCACTGGATATTCATATCTTGCTCTAAGGTTGCTGCCAGATAGAGACCTGCTGTTCACACTGATGTTCATATCCACCGGTTAGTTCAGATTAGGTTTTTGTTACACCATTGGCAGCAGTTAACCTGTTAATGAGCTCTGCAATCAAGACACTCCTAGTTGTTTGTGCTTACTTACCTATCCCAGGGTCCGCTTAAGCTTGCTTATTCACTTATGACTATCAGATCTCACACTTTGATGCACTTGGTTTGGAGGACATTCCTCCTACAGTCTCATGTTCAAAGAGTATCTTTTTTTAAGGCTCTCGTTGTCATTCCTACATACAGATGTAGCCACACTTATACGTCGCTGTACGTGGTCCCATTCGGAAGTCATGAACTAACCGCAGCAATGCCGGGAGAAGCTACGACGGTCACCTTCACTACTGTAAATCTCATTTTTGCTTTTTAAGTTGTGGCTGTATCTACAGTTGCAAGGACATTGTAAGCAATATATTAGCCCTTCTGGCTCAGCAGCAAGACGCCTGGTAGACGTGCTACTCTGTGTATGCAGAGTATTGAAGAAGAGGCCAATAGAGCTTCTGATGCCTTAGCAATATGACAGAATGTCAGAGCGGTGGCTATGCTGCGGTGCTACTGCATTTCCTGCTTGCACGGTGTTGAAACAACAGATGGACTTCGGCACAGGAAGCATCAACAGTCTCTGTCGTTACCCAGACAGAATCACCTGGTCAATGACAGAGAGGAAATAGCTGCAGACCAATGTGGCACTGACATAGGATGACCGATGTCCCGGGACAGTCCAGATTTTTTATCTAATGTCTCCTGCCCCGACTATCTTCTGCTACAGTATGTCCCGATTTTACCAGGAGCAGAGAGAAAAGTAGGGTCTGCCACTGCAATTTCTCCTCCAGCCATTAGGTGGCGTTATGCTGCACAGCTCATTCTCTGACTGGGTGCAGTGTGAGTGTGTGTGTGTGTGTGTGTGTGTGTGTGTGTGTGTGTGTGTGTGTGTGTGTGTGTGTGTGTGTGTGTGTGTGTGTGTGTGTGTGTGTGTGTGTGTGTGTGTGTGTGTGTGTGCATGACATGTGGAGGGATGGTGAAGGGGTGAGAGAAATGGCGAGGGGAGGGGGGTTGAAGGAGAGACGTGGCGAGGGGATGGGGGTGAAAGAGACATGTGGAGGGGGTGCAAAAGAGACATGGCAAGGTGGTGAAAGAGAGTCTTAGGGAGGGGGGGGTGAAAGAGACATGGGGAGGGAGTGAAAGAGACATGGGGAGGGGGGGTGAAGAGATATGGGGAGCCGGGGGTGAAGAGACATGGGGAGGGGGGTTGAAACAGACATGGGGATGGTGAAAGAGGCATGGAAAATGGGGGGGTGAAAGAGCGACATGGGGAGGGAAGAGGAGGTGAAAGAGAGACATGGGGAGGGGGTGAGAGAGATGGGGAGGGAATGGGGTGAAAGAGGCATGGGCGGGGTGAATAAGCGACATGGGGGTGTGAAAGAGAGAAATGGAGAGGGGAGGTGATAGAGAAACAAGGGGAGGGGGTTCAAGAGACATAGAGAGGGGGATGAAAGAGAGCCATTGGGAGCGGGGTGAAAGAGAGACATGGGGAGATGGGTGAAAGAGAGACATGGGGAGGGAGGCGATAGAGAGACAAGGGGGGGATGAAAGAGAGACATGGGGAGGGGGGATGAAAGAAAGCTATGGGGGAGTGAAAGAAAGTCACGGGGAGGGTGGGTAGTTCTTTTTTTCTTCTTCACATGTCTGGGAGATGTTGATCGGACGGCTTCTTAGGGTCAAATACGACGTGACAGACTTTATATAAGGCCTGTGACGTCACATTTGACTGGCAAATGATACATCCACCAATCTGATTGGTGGATGTACCATGTGATTGCTTCCATTTTTTTTTGTTGGCTGAAATGACATCATCTTAAGTGATCGGATAATAAAAGATCTATTGGATCTCAATATAAATGTAGAAAATATGCAGGGCCAAAGCTATGACAATGCTGCAAATATACGGGGAAAGCATAATGGAGTTCAAAGACATATTGAACATGAATCCATGTGCGTTTTATGTACCATGTAGTTCTCATTATTTGAACCCGGTGGTTAACAACGTGGCCAAACCCAATATAGGTGCCATTTAATTTTTTGGCTTAATTCAACCGTTGTATAATTTCTTCCCCAGGTCCTCCAACAGGTAGATCGTTCTTTTAAAATCCTTACCCAATTTAACACTAAAGAGAGTCTGTGAAACATGTTGGGAGCCTCGTATTGATGCAGTTAGACCAATTCGATACCATCTGGGAGCGCTCTATGTTGCATTAGTGTATATTAAAGAAGATGTGACATTTAAAAGTGAACATCATGGCCCCCAGAGTAGAGCTACAAACTATGACAAAGTCCAAAGACCAAATCTGTGGCTCCAAAAAACAATCCCAACAGTAGATTTGGGGCCCTGTTTGTTTAAATCAAAAACACTACAGAAATGTCCAATCCTTTGTCTCATAAATAGAAAGGTATCCTTACCAACTCCACTTATAAATGGTGTAAATGATCAGTCTTGGGGTTTACAGTATATACATGCAGAAAAGATGGCGTCTGGCTGGTTCTGCTCTGTTATTGAGCTATCACAAATCAGCTGTAAATGTTTACATGGAATGGCACCTAGTTAACTTCTTAAATCAATAACTGTAGACTTGCTAGTCCCCTATATCATAGACGGAATCCTCAATAATAACAAAGTGGAGACTCACGGTTATGAAAGGGTTCATCAGTTCAATCCTGCTCCTGTGGGTTGCTGCAGGACACCTTTTGGTGTTCTGTTCGCTAGGTAGATAGTACAAAGTGAAAAATGTGCGATGCAAAACCGGAACGAAAAAATAAATGAACTGGAGAGAGGGTACAGCAACTACACAATTTGCTTTTAATAACTCATCTAATCAAATGACCAGCAACAAAACGTTCGCGCACAAGGAGGTTTTCAAACACCTCTATGGAGCTTGGTCCCAACCCTTGTTCGCGTCACGCGTCACTCACGCGCGGCGCGCTTACGCAACAATCGTGCACCGCTCCCCAGCTGCGAGACAACACCCGTAACAATGCCCACCTGTCTCCTGCGCTCTGCGTCCAATCACAGCTCCCGCGGGGGCCGCACCTTCGTTCCGCCTCTCACTCTCATTGCTTCAGTCCTCCTATTTAATCTCTGCTTGCTCAGTCACACAATGCTGAGCATAGACCATAGTAGCCTTGTGTTCCTACACTCCTGCTTTGCCTTGCCTTGTGCCTTGCCTCTCTTGCTTTCAGTTTGACCTCACGTGTACCGACCCGGCTAGACTCTTGGACCTTCTCTGTATAACGACCCCGGCTTCCCCTCGACTACCTGCATCTCTCCATCCCTGACCACGGCTATAGGACATTCTACTAACGCACCGGCTCCAACACTCGACCTCGGCACAACGGTCATCTACCATTCTACTGGCTCCTCCCCACAACCGCAGCAAGTATCTGGACTACCCTCTCTCTCCAACCCCGACCCGGCTACACTGACAATCCAGGTATGCCTCCACTGCTGCAGGTGCGCATTTTCTACTTTTCCACCTCAGTACCGGGGGTCCGCCTTGTTCGTGGTGAGCGCAAGCATTACAATTAGAGAGGGTTGGGGTTCCTTACAATGCAGCTGATCTCAGATGCACTATTAGAGAGGGTTGGGGTTCCTTACAAAGCATCTAATCTCAGACGCGCTACAGTATTAGAGAGGGTTGGGGTTCCTTACAATGCATCTGATCTCAGACGTACTATTAGAGAGGGTTAGGGTTCCTCAGAATTTCACAATATAATTATAAGGTTCCTTAACCAAAAGAAGGCTTAAAACCACTGGTCAATACCACCTATACCACCTGTGTTGTGATTTACAGAACCCGCTTTGTTTGGTGTGTCTCATTTTTGTACAATTAGTACAGATATGCAAGTGAAGTGAGCATTTATTCTCTGCCAATAAATGTGTATAGGTTTACGTAATATGCGGGCTTCCTCTGGACTGTTCTGTTTTTCAAACACACTGATATGAATAGCATTATGGGGAGATCAATATTGTAGACATGCTTTCCCTTAGCAACAAGATGCAATAGTAATAGATTATTATGTAATGAGAGAACAAAAAGATAGAACCGGGCGCTTCTAACTATGAAATAACTGAAGTGAATTAGTGGTAAAAAATAACCAATAACAGTGAACCTAAAAACCAAATAAGTATATATATATATATATAAATATAGTGAATAAATAACCTTCACCAAAAAACGTGATCAGTAAAATATTAAATGTGAAATACAATACAAATGAATACAGCAGCTCTACACCCTTTAAAGGACTGTCCAGGTCCAATGTAGTCTTGCGTTGTCTTACAGGTAGGAGGAGCGCTGTGGTTCTCGAGATAATTTGTGAAAAATAGAAAAAATAGTATAATAGTTCAGATGGTATTAATAAGTGAAATATAAAATAGTCTCTGTGTTAGTGTCACTCACAAATTGATTCAGATATATCACACGTATCAGAGATCCATCTCTCTCTGATGGGAGCCCTTTATTGGAAGCCCTCTGGTGATGGAAGCCTTATAACTGTTGGTCTGGTAAGCTTGACGTGTGATGGAATCGTAAAGTACTGATTATACCTCCCAAGGAATGTGGAGAAAGAAAGGAGAGAGCGCACAATAGTGTGGTATGATAAGGGTATATATTGCACAAAAATAGCATATAGGTAATGCACTCACATTTTGGCATTAGAGACAATTAGTTGGAGAGAACTGCTGGTGACTCGTGGAGGACGCCAGTGTATTCAGTCACTGGAAAGCTTCCGCATCTGCCTACGTCACGTCCTGTGACGGTGTCACGCCTGTATGCCCGAAGACCTGGCAAGACCCCAGTACTGAGGTGGGAAAGGTATTACACCAAACACCCTCAGCAGTGGGAGCAAGCCCGGAGTGTGGTATAGCGTTGCTGGGCCTGTTGAAAGAGTAGTTAGTGATATTTGCAACGTCTTTAGTAGTATGCGTAGGGACAGTCGTGTCCATGTGCCAATGTCCAAGGGTTCCAGAGGGTAGAGTCATCGGCGTACAAAGCCAGGTCCAAGGGTTCCAGAGAGCAGCGTGGTCGAGAGCGTAGCAAGGTTCAAAGGGATACACAGAGCAGAATAGTCCAGAGTAAGCAGGGTCAAAGCCAGGGAAATCCAAAGGAGAAACACAGGAGCAGGATACAGCAGGGACACAGAGGGAGCACAGCATAGGTCAGCACACAGGGAAACAGGAACTACTGTATGCAGAGCGAGGAAGACATGGACAGACAGGGATTATCATACTGCTCCCTTGTAGCTATTAATTCAAGCTCCCACATTTTATCTGTCAGGCTTCTTGCATTAGCAAGCATGCATTTAAGTTTTTTTTCAGCCTGTACTATTATCTTATCTGCTCCTTCCTTTCTGCTCCCACTCGGTTTAGTCTTTAGAAGTTTTCTAAATTACTTTTACAATGTCAGTTTTATGCCTAAATGTTCAAATCTGTGAACTTGTTACCGTATGTTATGCACAGTGGATTTCATAAAAGACCGAGGACCATAAATTGAATGAATTCACACGATTTCCATTATTTTGGGGATATACAGTCAGTGCCTTAATTCCATTTTCTTCTGTAATAATGCTCTTTGGCACTATTTTCCATTGCCATCTACTCACTGACAAAGAGCTGCAGGAGAGGTATACAGTAATTACCTGGCCAATGGCAAATATGCAATTCTGCATCACCACTATAATATTTTTTAGCAGTTGTTACAATCATCCTAATTGACAGAGCGGTAAGACCACTATGCAAAAATTGCATTATCAATTAGATCTTTTCCCTCCTTATTTCTCAGACTGTATATAATGGGATTCAACAAGGGGGTCACCACACAGTAGAATATAGACACAACTTTGTCAATGTCAAATGAGTACTTAGACTGTGGCCAGACATATATAAATATAACCGTCCCCTAGATAGAATATGCCGACCACTGTGAGGTTACACACACATGTGGAGAAGGCTTTCCGACAGTCTGTGAGCGAGGAGATCCACAAAATGGTTACAATGTTGCAAACATAGGACACCATAGTGAGAAGAAAGGTTGCTGGTAAGATGACAGACATGGACATGTAATATATGGCATCAACTACATGGGTAGAGGACCAAGACAGTTTTAACACTGCAGCCACATTGCAGAGTTTGTGGTCAATAGAGTTAGGACCACAAAACGTCAACTGAGATGTAGAATAAGTGGTGAGTATACACCATAGAAACCCAGCAGAGCATGGCCAGCATGTGACACGTCCTGTTGGTCATTATACGTAGCTGTGTAAAGTAATGGCTTACAAATGGCAAGGGAATGATCGTAAGCCATGCCAGCCAGGAGGAAACGCTCAGTGGAATCCAACGAAAAGGAGAAGTACATTTGAGCCATGTAGCTGAAGAAAGAGATTGCCGTTGGCTTGGTCATGAGGTTCCAGAGCATCTTGGGAACACTGACGGAGGTGTATCACATTTCCATAAAGGTGGAGTTTCACAGGAGCAAATACTGTACATGGGCTCGTGAAGGTATCAGTCCAGGCTGATAATGGGTGAGGATAGTGATATTGCCCATCAGGGTCACTGTGTAGAATAAGGAGAACAAGATGGAAGGGACCAGGTGAAAATTCTGAAAGTTGGGAAAATTCAGGAGGGTCAATTCTGTGACGAGTTCTATTCTCCCTCAGGGTCTTCCTAGTCTGTAATAATACTGAAAATGTCTTCATTTAATTACATATACATTAATAAATTATCTATGTATTAGAAAATCCATCATCCAACTAAAATTAAATGTATAAATGTAAAACTATTGGACATTGTGCTATGTTCTGCCCATTGTAATATATTATACAGGACATGCATTACATTGAATCCCGTGTCCCTGCTCCATAGAGCTTACAATCTGATTTTAGGTGCCTGAGGCACAGGAAGATTATTTGGACTGCAGTGATCCTTGTCCATAATATATTATAATATTATGTGACAATATTACAACAACTGGCATATATTACATTTACAGTGTACATCTACGTCGCACCAAAGGCGGACAGCCTTTGGGGCAGGCGAAGGGCAGGCAAAGGGTGTGAGCTATTTGCTGATGTTAAAACTTCTCTATTTCAATCTGAAACTCACCAGCCCTTTGTTTTATCCCTTTTTCCAACTCTATCTGTCCATGAAATGTCTGTGAATTGACTGTATAACTCTGTTCATTGAATGTAACCATGTATTGTTATTACTCTGTGTCCAGGACATACTTGAAAACGAGAGGTAACTCTCAATGTATTACTTCCTGGAAAAACATTTTTATAAATAATATATCTACTGATAATTATAAATACTATGTCTCTGCTACAAGCCTACTAACGTTTTTTTTTTAAAGCCACCAATTTTATATGAAAAGGATTGCTAAAGTCCTGAAAGGATTCAACAGAAGGGTCACCCCCTGCTTTCCTCTTACAAAGTTCAGTCACTTATGAATATTGCTAGGATCCATTTTAAAGCTCAGCTTTCAAATTATTGCTACTTTATCCTAGATGAGTCCAGTTCAGGAGTGGCCAACTCCAGTCCTCAAGGGCCACCGGTGGCAGGTCAGGTCATTGACTGAGCCTCTAATTGAGCCACACACATGGCTGAGAAAGGTTCACTCCTTAAGTCAGGAGGCTACAAGGCCCCAAATTCCGGGGAAATATGTAGGGTAAAGGTTAGTTAGCTTGCGATGCATGTATTTGAGCTCGAGGAAGGTTTTTTGTATTATTCACTACAGTGTGAGGGGAGGAGAAAGTTAATTTTGAATTCTCTCTCTCTCTTCTATGTAACTTGGTTCTAAATAAACTCACTATGATATTCTGAACCCTTAGACTTATTGATATTATTTGTACGCTTTCACACACTCACTGGATAGTTGAACTTCTAGGCTCTAGGGCGTTCATCCAGCAGCAGAAACAGTAGTGATATAGTCCAAAGATGGAAAAACAGACGCGTTTCGGGTGTTCCTACTCTTTGACAAAGGGCAGGAACGCTCGAAACGCATCAGAGTAGATTCTATACCCACTCACCTTGATGTTCCCCATTTCATTCCCTAATAAATAGGTCTTTAATTAAATTCCTTGATGTTCTGTACTGCATTTTTTCCTCAACACGCTGTGCACCGTTTTCCCATCTTTGGACTATATAATTTCTCCTCAATTGACTGTCACAAACTGGTATTAATGCTGATATACAGCAGCGGCAGCTTTTATTCTCACATTTCCCGCACGGCAGGATGCGTGCGGGAAACGTGGTGACGCTGCTTGTCGCGGCATCACTGTGACGTCACTGTCACGTGACACGCCCGTCTTCCCCGGCTTCCCCGACACCCCTGGAGTGTAAAGTGAGGTAAGCGGGGGTGCGGGGAAGCAGAGGGGCAGAGCAGGAGCCGGGTTCGGGGTCGGGAAGGGGGTTAGAAATGCGCGGGGGTGGAGGGGGGTGCGCGGAGAAACACGCCAGCTGGAGTAGATCCGCCGGCAAATGTAAGAATAAAAGCTGCCGCTACTGTACATGAATTTACTTGCAGCTGAAAAGTGCTACGGAATGGACGGAACTAGCCAATAGGTACACTTGTTTCTCTCTTTGTATCTCTCGTGTATCTCCTTGTGGAAACAGTCTACAGAAGCTTACAAGCAAGTGAGCACCTCATTTCAAGGACCCATAAAGACGTTCAATTTAATATTTGCACAGATCATCTTACCATTAAAACACGGTGTTCAGAGATTTATTTGTATATATTAATATCCACGTAAAGTACAATTAGTGATACATTTTCTATAACATGCTCATCATCTATCAAATAAGTAATTGATCTTCAGACTGTGGTAATTAGCCAAAAGTGCCGAGCTTCAACCAATGGAAGACACGCAGCGCTCCTTGGCTTTAACACATGAGCATATGCAGTCCAAGTTTTAAAAGGGGGATGGAAGATGAGAGAGAGAAAAAAAGAGGGGCTGGGGGAGAGAGAAAGGGGTAGAGAGGAGTGCGTGATTGTGTTAACAGTAAGAGAATGCGTTTGACACCACATCATGGAACAATCAGGATGCAATGGGGTTAGATGCGTATTCACTATAAAATACTCTGACATTTTAAGCATCAATAAATAGTAAGAATTCTGTTTTTCTTTCTTTTTCTTAGAAGTCATGTAATAAACATTTAGATCCTCATTCAGAAAGCCTCGATAAGGCCCTTATCGAGCACTTATCGACCAAAATGGCTACTCGTATTCAGAAAGCCTCGATAACTGCTCGATAACGGCCTGTATCGATGCAAAATTTTATCACCAACAGAAATTTGCCAATTGAGCGGTGATCAGCCGCTTATCGACCATTTTCTGAAGGATCATAAACTCGCGCGATTCAGATACCCGCGAGTAGGCTGTCGCGGCCTATTGCAGCCCATCGCAGCCCTAAAAGGCGTTCTTCTCCCCAAATCCAATTCACCTCAAACTTTAGGTAAATTGGTGGGGAGATGGCCTTGATGAGCTGCGATGTGTCGGGACTTACAAAAAATCAGGCCCTTTTCCTGCCTCGGATTGATGCCGGGGGTCTCCGAAGCTGATAGCCATTAATAGCAGCTCCGGACCCCCCCCCGGCATGCATCCGAGGCAGGAAAAATGCATGTACAACAACTTCATTACCTTAGCGGCTAACCGCTAAGGTAATGAAGGGGTTAAACAACCGTGCCAGGCTTTCTGTAAAGACATACATTACAATACAATACTGTGGCTAGCGAGGGTGGGTGAAGGGGGAATTTGGCCCTTAGTGGCTGTTTAGGCCTTGCGGGGGAGTTGCGGGGGGGTTGCGGGGGGAATTAACCCCTTCACTACCTTAGCGGTTACTATCGCTAAGCAATAAAGGGGTTAACCCAACCGCTACCCACCCGCAAGGTCTAGACACCCATCCTTAAGGCTAATACCCCCTTCACCCATCCATGAAGCCTAAGCACCCACCCCTGACTGACTATACCCACCCTATAGCCATTGAGTAGTATAGTGGTACATCATACCCATATAATAATAATATGGGCATGATAAGCCTCTATAGCACTCAATGGGCACCCTAATTACAATACATTAATACACTAGACACACAATAATAAAACCTAACTAAACTCCAAAAAAACACACTTCACTAAATATAAACAGTAGCCAGCTAATCCAATCAATACAAGCAATAACAACATCAACAATGAATTAATTAAACCATTAACCAATCAAACCAATTAATTCCTAAATCAACTCAACATGAATAGTAACACTAACCAATCCAAACAATTAATTACTACAACATTAATGAATTTAAACAGTAAAATACAAAGAAAGAAATTCTAACAATATCTGAACTAACCATAAAACGCATTAGCTAACATAATATAACATTAACTACAAATGAACACAAATCACAAACCTTTTAGTAGCATTAAGCATGAACAAACAAACAATCACATCCACATAATACAATGAAATGAAAAAAAAACCCACAGCAATACCAAGCGAGAAATGCCCCCCAAATATTGGCATAATAATGTATTAATCTGTACCCTAAAGAGGTACAGATTAATATATTATCAGTCAATGTGCCTCCCCAAAAAATCAAAACACACATCCAATGAATAAACCTGTAAAAAGAGACATTTACAAACATTGAATATATTACTTACCAATAGAAGCGGTGGCCCTCCGACTCCCGGGGTAACAGGAAGCTCACGCACCTTGAAGCCCTCCAACAGCATCCGATGCCATCCGCCACGAAGATCCGGATCAGGTACCCATATCTTCTTTTTTCTAGTTGGGTTCCCGAGGGACTTGTCTGTGCAAGAAGGTGACACACCCCTCTCACAACCCGAGACGCAGGCAATCGACCAATGTGGTCCTTATACCGGCACCTTCCATCTAATAATTTTATTGACCTTCTTCATAAAAACTATATACATGAATAAACCAGTGGGGGTACAAGTCATAACCTATTTACAGTGAACACGAACGAATCCTAGCAACCATCCCGGACTTCTAGTCACCCCAACCCCTCGTGCTCTGTGTGATCTTCAGCTCTGCGGCAGAGTCCAGTGCGGTCAACCCTCCCCCCGCTCCGATGCCCAATCCCCTCAAGGCTCCCTCCCTCTTAAACAAGTTATATTTTGCTTTGGCTGAACTTCAAACCTATTTCCTTCTAGGCCACAGTCCCTTAATAACCTCTCCCCTCCGCATGAGTCCCTTGTTTATTATGGCCGCCCACCCTGACTCCCTCCCCCCTCCCCTTTCCCCCCACCCAACCTCCACCATCATCCTTATCTCCGGTATGGGGGCTTTTCTTCTTCGCAGGACCTTTTCAGCTTTAGAGGTGTCCACATACCCAGTTCAGCAAAGGTACATAGCGACCGCACTCTCGTTATACTCCCCCCTGTACATTGCGGCCGAGCATCTCCCCGTCAGCCCCCCATGGACATCTACTGCAGGTAAGTGGAGAGAGAGAGATTAATCATCTGGACCATAGAAAACATGGAGGTCCACCCTAATTCTTGCCCTCATATCTAAGTCCCTAACCCCCCTGCACTTATAAGACTATCCCTTTTTTCTCTACTTCTCTGTCCCTTCTCTAGACTACTCCTTCTTCCCTCGTCACCCCTTAGCTCCTCAGCGGGGCTGGAGTTTCAGCGCTTTTGCTTGGCCCTGCTTGGATGAACTCTTCCCTCTCCTACCCTACCGAGGGGATGCTTCTATCCCTTCTCCCTCCTAGTCTACCCCCAGCCTTTCTCCCCCACCCTTTCTCCAGCGAGTAGATTAGCTTCCATGTGACCATCCACATCCCCCAGTCTTCTTAACCCCTGCTCCCTTTCCCCTGATCTCTGGCCTGATCTTCGACCCCAGTCTCCCCGCTCCTCCTTCTCTCTCTTCATCTATTCTCTAGCGGCAAGGCCCCCCTCTCCCCCCCCCCTTATGAGTTGGATAATTATTAAATTTTAGGGCAGCCATGTCCCAGTCGGATCCTACGGTTCTCCACTGTTCTCCGCCGGTGGGCCTCCTGCTCCCGTCTGAGCCCCTGTCGGCGAGATAATGGAGTCCAGCCGGACTCAGTGCCCTCTTCTACCACCTGGGGTCTCTCCCAGCCGTACCCTCATCCTGAGCTTACATGGCCGACATGCACCTTCACGCCACCAGGGGTCCTCGTCACTCATCTCTCCTTCTGCTGCTACCAAGATGGCCGTGATGCATCTTCCCGCCACCAGGGGACTTCTTCTTTATCTCACTCCTCCAGGAAGAATCAAGATGGTCGTGATTCACCTTCCCCTTCCACCAGAGGGACCAACTACACACCGCACAAATCGTATGAAACTCCGAGCCGGGGATGGCTCCTTTAAGTCCTAACTTGGGGATGATTGACACCGGAGAAACACTTAAGCACTGTGTTTGCTCCTCTGCAGCTCCACACGCTTCCATGACGCCTCCGGAGCTGGATCCTCGGCTGGGAGCTGCTGTTCAGGACCCGAGGAAGAGACAGGTAGGCCTGTTTTTTTCAGAAACTCAGCTCTCCCCTCCACATGTTTCAGAGTGAACATTTTTTAACACCATTAATCCAAATGGGAACAGCTATCTATACCGGATCCCATTATCGCATAGGGCTTTGGTAATTGATGACAGGGCTCTCCTCTGTGGAAAGCGTAAATAAAAAACACAGTCTGAGGTTATTTTGAAACAGAATAACACGTGAATTTATTCAAGTCAAGTGCACAACGGAGACAGCTTCAAAACAAAAGCTCTCTCAATAATAACACGATATGCCATATATTTATACCCTAAATCCTAAAGTTCCACCCCTTTATGGGGGGGCTTGCACGTCACTAAACATTACCTCATTTTGTAATACATAACAATATTAAAGTTGATGTCATTTTGTAATACATAACAATATTGTATAACTACCTGTCAGCTAGAAACCATTCTGGGGTTAAATGGGATGTGCCTATTCTGTCGCCTAGCAATATGTTATGAGAATAAATTCTACTGCAAGAATCTAAACTTATCTCATGGGTTCTCATAACTTTTAGCCTGTGTACACTTTCAATTTGAAGCTGATTGGATGAGGAAGAGTCAATAAATTTAGCTAGGAGCGAAAAAATTCCATTCCTCTGCTTCACACATTTGTTTATACAGAAATGAAACACAGAAATTAGACTCACAAAGACAAGACAAGATGGCGGATTGAAATATTCACACAAAATGGCTTCATCCTAAATGCTGTTATGTTGTTATGCCAGACCCCCTAATTTCTCAACTTCGTCAGTCCCTCCTCTGATTCTTTAAAACATTGTTTTTTGAGAATTATTGGTATGATTTTAGTCCAGAAACACGTTGGGAGGCACAAAGGTGCTCCATCATTTCATAATGTTGCTTGAGGGTGTAGGACAGTGCACGAGGGTGCCTGCCAAATGTAGTCATAGTCTCGTAGTATGGCGTTATAGCCAAATTCTTTTCCGGAGTTAGAACATTGTACTTGGCATCTTCTTTCTTCAAGGGACTGCTGTAGATTGGTTCAGCAAACAATGGCATCATGTCTGCAGAGGGGGTTGCATATTTGTGGATCATGCCTTTGACAAACGTAACACAAACATAGAAGACAACGAGTATCACAATCACACACATTACCGCATTCAAACATTTCGCTACTAGTGATCCTACCAATCCAGTCAGCCCCAAAAGGTCCCAGTCTGTGTCACATTCCTTCCTAAGTCTTTCTTGAATTTCTCCTATCTTATCTAACTCATGTTGTACCTTGCCACTCTGATCTTGGATGAAAACACAACATTGTTCTTTAATTAGGGCATATACACCTCCTTTTGATGCTAAAATATAATCTAAAACCATTCTATTTTGTAAGGCCATAAGCCTGATCTAAACCTGTTCTTGGTTTAATGATGAAATTAAAAACTGCAAAATTAAGGCCACATCCTTCCTGTAAATTGTTATCTGACTGAACATACATTTTTACACAGGTTTCATTGGTTGGTGGAGACACTTGACCCATAAATTGATTCTTGTTCCTAGTGTGTGATACACCCTTTAAAGAGGTTCCCTTAAAAATGGGAAAATACAGAAATTATACACATAATACTAAAAACCTTATTTTATGCAAGCAACCTTTCTTTGGGTATGCAGTTGCTAGATAAAGGAAATTGCATCTATCTCTATCATCATATACTTTCAGCTATTACTGAGAATTGAAGGGGTTTGGTATCTGTGGAAGCGAAATGCATGATCCTCACCCCTGCACGCATTGTATACATCATTCACTCAGAATATCAGAACAGACAATGTCTGCGATGGTCAACATGGCTGACTTATGATCCTTTCCTTGTGGCTGACACACCCCCTGGGTGACCCCCTCCTCTCGTTGGAGGTGCAACACACTTCTGGATCAAAGTTTTGCTGCATATGACACATACATAGAGAGTGATGAGTACTGCCAAAACACATACAAGAGCTTTCACAAGCCACGCTTCCAGGAAACCAATCCTCCCATCAAGGCTCAATTCTACATACACCTTAAATTTCTAACTTAAACACACTCTAAAGAATAAAAATATTGAGTCTCTGAAAAATGAAATGTTCTGATAGAAATCAGTAATATTGAGTCTCTAAAAAATAGAATGTTTTGAGTCTTTGAAAAAATGAAATGTTCCTGATAAGACCAGGCCTCTGCCTGGTATCTTATTTTCCTCGTTGGTTAACGGTTAAAGTTTATGTCTCGTCAAAACGTTAACTTGATGCGGCTGTGCTTTAGATGACTTTGGTCTTTGGTGGAGCTGGAATGAGCCTTACTGTACTTTGGGTCCAGGGAAAGAACTCTGCCACTTTAATTGCTGTATTGGTGGTTAGTACGGGCCCTTTCATCTGGGATGAAGAGCATGCTTGTTTAGGAACTACTTGACCTTTAACTCCGTCTCGTGTAGGTGCACGTTTATCATACCTTATGCCTAGAGAGACTCAAAAAATATATTAGTGGCATACAATACTTATTAATTGTTTTATTACCAATAGATGGTCCTTAATTTGTTCCTTTGAACTACTGATAGTCATAAGTCATCCCATAAGTGCCTCATAGGGAGATAATTTATACCTAGGAACAAATTCTTGTATCAATGTGTTTACTACTGTCTTAACATCCGCATATAGACAGAGGTATCTCCTATTAATGCTCCTCATATTTAAAACTAAGCAGCTAATGTGGACTTTACTGTACTACAATCTAAGTTCCTAAGGCTTTGGGCCTCAGTCATTGTCAAACCAATTGCTTCCATAATCAACTCTATCCTGTCTACAGGCCATATCCCTAAGACCTGGAAAACTACCAGAGCTGTCCCAATCTTCAAAAGTGGGGACAAAAACACTGTCTCAAACTACAGACCTATATCTCTTCTCCCAATACACACTTGCTCTCATTCATGCCTCACTATCATCTCCTCCGATGCAAATGGTATCAACCTTTTCATAAAATACTAACTAACCTTAAAACTTGCCCCACAAATTAAACATCCCAATAGCCTGCACTCATGGCTATTATTTCACACACACAGTCACTCCTACCACACCCATTGTGGCCAAGCACTGCCATCTACAGCACTTATTCCCTCACCTGCTATCTCTGTAAATTTCCCTTAAACCTTAGATTGTAAGCTCTTAAGGGCAGGGATTTCCTTTCCTATTGTCTGATTTTGCTGCACTTACTATTCTATCATAATTCCCTCTACTGTATTCTTTATGAAGTGCTGAGAACATTTTTGACGCTATATATATAAAGTCATACATTGCAATACACTACTATCCAAAGTCATGGACAAAAATGTGTTCACTCCCAATTAAACAATTACTATACTAAGACAAATACCCCTAGCCAATTCCAGTCAGGCCTCCACCCCAAACACTCCATTGTAACTATTCTGCTAAAATGTGAAATGCCTTGCATATAATATATACCCTGCTCACTTATGTAACTGTATTTGCCACTATATATCACCTGTCCTTTAACTCTATACCTAGAACATATCCAAAAATGAGAGGTGACTCCCAATGCACCACTTTGGCAAAACATTCTACAAATATTTTAACAATAACTACTGCTTATAATAAAATTGTACACCTATGGAAAAATAAATGGTTAAAAGTTATAAAATATATCACATATTCAGTTAATAGACAAATGATTTTGTATAAGACTTCACACTAATGTCTTGCTTTATATAATCTCTTTGCACAGTGCTGAGCACACGGTCAGCTTTATCATTTTAAAGACACTCTGCATATTCATCTGACTAAAGAAAAAATATTTTCTCTAAGACTTGTTTCCGGGCAAAGAGCCATTTTGTTTCTGGGCGTTTCGCCAATTGACCCTGAAAAGATAAGATAATGACACACCACGGCTTCTTCCTGAAAAATAATTATTATTGGATTGGAACTTTTGCTTAAAGTTTAAATACATGGAGCTTTATCCAGAGCCCTAAGAACTACATTTTTTTATGACCTTTCAAAAATTAACCAACGGGCTTTTATATAGCTGAGGTTCATATAATTTCTTAACACACAAATAACGCCACACGCTCATGCTATCTCCCTCCACTCAGTTCTCTTTAATGCCTTCTGTATGAACTTTCATAGTTTCACTGATTTAATTCACTACAAATTTATGCTATCCTGTTGCAATTCTGTCCTTTCTCAAGCTACACAAACCTATTTCTTTCCATTAATCAACACTCATAAGTCTACCCCACACAAATTCTTCCTTCATCTCACCTCAGGACTTTTGCTGACTATTTTTAAGAAAGAGGTTGAATCCATACACCAGAACATTCCCTCGTTTTCCTCCTATCCTACTTTGCTTCCAACTCTCTACCTGCTTTCCTTGACTCTTTTTCCACTGTCTCAAAAGAGTGTCTCCATCACTGTAAATCTCCTCTTCTCCCTCTAATCTGCTACATTTCCGTTCTCCTTCAAACATGTAATAGTTATACCATGACTCAAAAATAGCAAGCTTAACCCTACCTCTCTTTCTAACTACTGAACTTGTCTTGCATTCTCCTGCTTGCTCCATTTTCTCACACACATTCTCTCCTTAACCCTCTACAATCTGACTTCTGCACTGCTCCCTCCACGGAGACAATTCTCACTAAAATAACTCATGAACTACATGCTGCCCAGGACAGAGGTCATCACACTCTGCTCCTATTACTCCACCTCTCTGAAGCATTTGCCTCTGTGGACTACACTCTTCTCTTTTCTCTGTACACACTCTCTCTAGGTGACCTAATAACATCTCTTAGGTTTAAATATCACCACTATGCTGACAACACCCTCATTTACTTTTCAACCCTTGACCTTACACCTGCCATACAAACCTACGTTTCTGAATGTCTCTCTGTTATCTCATCCTGGAAGACCCTCTTTTGCCTTAAATTTAACATGGCAAAAACAGAGTTCCTCATTCTTCCTCGCAAACCTGACCCTATTATCTCCTTCCACATTACTCTTGAATCTTCCATGCAGTAGCTCAAGCACGCTGCTTAGGGATCACTCCCAACTTCTCTCTCATATTCTCCTCTTTCATTCAAAACATTTCTATAACTGTTGCTTTTTCTTCCACAATATCACAAAGATACACCTGTTCCTCTGTTGCTCAACTATTACTTTTATGTCTGGATCACTTATTCTATGACCTCTTACCTTTACCATTTGATAACTATATGATTACGACATGCACCACTCCTGTGAAGCGCTAAGCCTATTAATGGCGTTCTATACATGAAAACATACAATACAATATATACTTCAAACAATGCTTATGAGCTTTTACCCATATTTTTAAACACAAAATATTCCATGTGTTTTTACTGGTTACACACAATACAGAACACACACAATACAGACACCCAAAGAACATAGACACAAACTTCTCTCCTACACAGCGAATCAGCTTCTCATATAAATAACCTGCTTTTATTCTCTTTCTAGTTGCCATTAGAACAGAAGGAAAAAGAATATTTTCTGGTTCAAAAGACCTATTCGTGTGGCCAGTACGAACAAATCTTTTCAATTCCATTCTTTTTCTTCTACTTTCTCTCTTAGGGCTACTCTGCAATTACTGGCAACATGTCCTACCTTTTTACACTTATAACACTTTATGTCCTTTCCAAACAATATACACACAGTCTCTAATTTTATCCCAATTTTTGCATATAAACCTTTCATAAAAATAACCCTCTACTTCCTCAACACCACATATGCCTTAATTATCTATCGGCAAATTCACTTGCTATTTCTTTCCTATTCACTTTCTTTTTCACTTGTTATTATATTAACTTCTGTCCTGGCAATAGTAAAAATTAATACAGCAGGACCCTTCTGTCCCTCAACAGAATTCTTTTGACCCATATTAACGTAAGGTATGTTTCCCTGTGGGATTCAAAAACACACGAGACGGCGCTCCCTGAGCTTATCAATCCCACAGAAAAAGACCCCTCTTTCATTTAAACATCTGCGCAATTAGTTGATAATAGTACAAACAAAAACAGTGCCATTCACTGGCCAACAAAATATTTATATTGTCTCTTTTTCTTTTCTCTGTATTCATTCTTTATTATTTTCGTCTGCAGACACACAATCCTTTGAGAATTTTTGGTTTCCCATTATTCCCCTGTTACAGAAATCAAATTTAATTGACCTGTACAATACTTCTTCGGTTACAGAAATCAAATTTAATTGACCTGTACAATACTTCGGCTACAGCAATCAACTGTTAATTGACCTGTACAATTTAGCGTTACAATAATCAACGCAAGCTGATTACGTACAACTCTTTTGGCATGTTATTGTTCTGAATAGTGTAAATATGCAGATAAGGACCTGTCACGAGACTGTTCCCCAATCACATTTTCTCATTATAACTATACCAAAGAAAAACTTGAATCACTTCAGCGGGTCCAACCCAGTCCTGATAAACCTTATACTTTTATAACATGGATACAGATAAGACCTTCTAACCAGATATCCATTAACTCACTTGGTATGTAAATGACAAAACAGAGCAAATGTACAATCAGGGACCCGTCCTGCTCCGACAACAAAAATATTTATCACAACCCAGGACGGTCTGAAAACAATCCCTTTAAGCACAAAAACACTCACTTTCATCACCAAAACACCAAAACCTTTAACGGGACTCTTACCTTAGCCCCTAACAACTCTTAACAACTCTTACACTTTAAAATGAATACAGGAACAGAGAATAATAAATTCACGTGAAACTGCTAGGGATTCTTACTCGTCACATCAGATAAGACACCGTTCAAAAATCAGCTCCACGCACCACTCAAAACAATTTAATCAGGCTGTTTGTCTAAAAAATGCAGGTAGCCTTTCCTTGATTCATATGTGAGCTCAGGTTTGAGTGATGGAGGAGTGATTCATCCGGGTGCTCGATTCCGATGATATTGAGTCCCTATTTCGGGTTGCGCCATCTGTGGAAAGCGTAAATAAAAAACAGTCTGAGGTTATTTTGAAACAGAATAACACGTGAATTTATTCAAGTCAAGTGCACAACGGAGACAGCTTCAAAACAAAAGCTCTCTCAATAATAACACGATATGCCATAGATTTATACCCTAAATCCTAAAGCTCCACCCCTTTATGGGGGGGCTTGCACGTCACTAAACATTACCTAATTTTGTAATACATAACAATATTAAAGTTGATGTCATTTTGTAATACATAACCATATTGTATAACTACCTGTCAGCTAGAAACCATTCTGGGGTTAAATGGGATGTGCCTATTCTGTCGCCTAGCAATATGTTATGAGAATAAATTCTACTGCAAGAATGTAAACTTATCTCATGGGTTCTCATAACTTTTAGCCTGTGTACACTTTCAATTTGAAGCTGATTGGATGAGGAAGAGTCAATAAATTTAGCTAGGAGCGAAAAAATTCCATTCCTCTGCTTCACACATTTGTTTATACAGAAATGAAACACAGAAATTAGACTCACAAAGACAAGACAAGATGGCGGATTGAAATATTCACACAAAATGGCTTCATCCTAAATGCTGTTATGTTGTTATGCCAGAACCCCTAATGTCTCAACTTCGTCACCTCTTTGACAGGGTTGCCGGGGCAAGGTCCTGAAACACCTGGAGTTTCACTCCCTCGAATTCCAGGGACTTAGCCGCTCTGGCGATTTGACATATGTTTTCCTTTATTTTAAAGTAGTGTAGCCTTATGATTATGTCCCTCGGCGAGTCTCCATGTTGCGGTTTGGATCGCAACGCTTGGTGACATCTGTCAAATTGTAGCTCTATTTCAGTCTTGTCTGGTAGCATATGCAACAGCCAGTTGGAGGTAAATTCCTCTGGATCTGACACCGACTCCGGGACACCCCGCAGGTGGAAATTATTTCGCTGGTCGCGGTTTTCTGAGTCTTCCTGCCTGTCATTTATGTCCGCAATCCTTTTATAGAGTTGGGCCGTGGATTTCTCATTTTTCTGGATGGCTCTAGTACAGTATTTGCATCCACTTTATTTTCCAGTGTGTTGGTTCTGTCACCTAAACTGTCAATATCTTTCCTGAGTTCCCAGAACTCTTTCTGAAAAAAGGTCTTCATCTCCGAGCAGAACACTTTCATGTCCTTTCTTGTGACCCAGTCTTGGTCCGAAGCCTCCGCTCTACTCGCGGATCTGCTTGTGAATCTTTCACTCTGAGTCGGAGCCCGCCATTTGCCTGCTTTCCTCCCCTACACTCACTCGTGTCAGCTCACCTTTCGGGAAATAAACTGTTACCATCGGGGTTCTCTTTCGAGATATCGTTCTCCTTGGCATCCTTGGGGGCCCCGGTGTCTGAATTTCTGGTTTTCACTGTTATTCTCCTGGTTTTTGTGCTGTAAGTACATACATTAATTGCCGGCAGGGACGGAGTGAAAGGATGAGGAGGGGGGAGTGAGAGGATGAGGAGGGGGGAGTGAGAGGATAAGGAGGGGGAGTGTGAAGGGGAGAGGGGGGAGTGAGAGGATGAGGAGGGGGAGTGAGAGGATGAGGAGGGAGTGAGAGGATGAGGAGGGGGTGAGAGGATGAGGAGGGTGGGAGAGGATGAGGAGGGGTGGGTGAGAGAATGAGGAGGGAGTGAGAGGAGGATGAGGATGGGGAGAAGCGAGATGATGAGGAGGGGGAGTGAGAGCAGGAGGAGGGGGGAGTGAGAGGATGAGGAGGGGGAGAAGCAAGATGATGAGGATGGAGGAGTGAGAGGAGACGGAGAAGGAGTAAGAGGATGAGGAGAGGGATTGAGAGGATGAGGTGGGGGTGAGTTTGAGGATGAGGTGGGGGAGTGAAAGGATGAGGAGGGGTGTAGTGAGGATGAGGGAGGGTGTAGTGAGAGGATAAGGATGAGGAGTGGTGGGAGTGAGAGCATGAGGAGCAGTGTAGTGAGAGGATGAGGAGGGGGGAGTGAGATGATGAGGAGGCATGGAAAGATGGTGAGGATGGGTGAGATGGGGAGGAGGGGCAGTGGCGGAGAAGGGGTTGAGAGGCTGGGCAGGAAGCAGAGAGGATGAGGAGGGAGAGAGGTGGGGGAGAGGAGGGGGGAAGAGGGGGGGAGACGATGAGGAGAGGGAGAGGATTAGGAGGGGAAGAGGATGAGGAGGGTGGAGGTAGGATAAACAGGGGGGAATGAGAGAATGAAAAGGGAGAGAAAGGATAATGAAGGGGAGAGTATGAGGAGGAAGGGGAGAGGATGAGGAGGGGGAGAGAGGATGAGGAGTGTGGAGTGAGAGGATAAGAAGGGGGAAGATGAGGGGGAGATACAGTAGGATGGGGAGAGATGATGTGGTAGGAGAGAGGATAAGGAGGGGAGGAAAGCAGATGAGGAGGGGGATAGGAGAGAGAAAGAATGGGGAGGGGTGGGAGAGGGAGTGGGGGAGGGGTGGGGGAGAGGGAGTGGGGGAGGGGTGGGAGAGAGAGAATGGGGATATAACAAAAAATATATACTTCATAAAACTCATATGGGTTTTGTTGAGATATGGGTCTCTCTCGGCCCACTTGGTTTGGACATGCGAGAAGGACTTACAGAAGAGCAAAACCTAGAAATCCAATCGGATAAGGCTCTTTCTGCACACTTTTGCACAACTCACAGCTACTAGAAAATCCCTGTGTCTATCCAAGAGGAGGTTTTAGTGTACTGACAAAAAACATCCCAAAAATAAATTGTAATTAAGGCTGCGAGGTGTCACTGTATATAGAATATACATCCAGTAGCACTCTCATTGTAAAAGACTCTTATCTCTATCCCCCCACAAATAAGCAGGGGGACCCATTCAATACCCATAATGCGTATGTCTGAAGCATTAAAGCAAAGTGCAGTGCTGTACCAAAGTAGTAGTTTAGTTTAGACTGCCCTTGAATGGAGTTGAACACTTCCCCAGTGCTGGAATTAGGACATAAAGGGTCTATGCAGCAACATAGAGTAATTGTGTTTAGACGCATGGCTCTATTTTTTGGAGCAGAGCCGCAGCATATATACTGTAAGAACAGTTTCTTACTTCTGACGCGGTATGTTAGACTTATGGCACTTCAGATATGGAGGATTTTTTGGGGGCAAATAAAAAGTAAAAACAAAAAAAGTATCAGAGAAATGCAAGTTGTGATACATCTCAAAAGAATCTGTGCACCATGTAACTCCCCCAACTCCTCCTACTGACTCTCCCCAAGGTGCATGCTGGGACAGACGCACAATGTGATACATCTCCTTATAATCTGTGCACCATGTAACTCCCCCAACTCCTCCTACTGTCTCTCCCCAAGGTGCATGCTGGGACAGACGCACAATGTGATACATCTCCTTATAATCTGTGCACCATGTAACTCCTCCCCAACTCCTCCGACTGACTCTCCCCAAGGTGCATGCTGGGGCAGAGACGCAGACTGTGATACATCTCATTATAATCTGTGCACCATGTAACTCCCCCCCAACTCCTCCTACTGACTCTCCCCAAGGTGCATGCTGGGACAGAGACGCAGACTGTGATATATCTCATTATAATCTGTGCACCATGTAACTCCCCCCCGACTCCTCCTACTGACTCTCCCCAAGGTGCATGCTGGGACAGAGACGCAGACTGTGATACATCTCATTATAATCTGTGCACCATGTAACTCCCCCCCAACTCCTCCTACTGACTCTCCCCAAGGTGCAAGCTGGGACAGACGCAGAATGTGATACATCTCATTATAATCTGTGCACCATGTAACTTCTCCCCAACTCCTCCTACTGACTCTCCCCAATGTACAAGCTGGGACAGACGCAGAATGTGATACATCTCATTATAATCTGTGCACCATGTAACTCCCCCCCAACTCCTCCTACTCACTCTCCCCAAGGTGCATGCTGGGACAGACGCAGACTGTGATACATCTCATTATAATCTGTGCACCATGTAACTCCCCCCCAACTCCTCCTACTGACTCTCCCCAAGGTGCATGCTGGGACAGAGACGCAGACTGTGATACATCTCATTATAATCTGTGCACCATATAACTTCTCCCCAACTCCTCCTACTGACTCTCCCCAATGTACAAGCTGAGGAAGATGGGGCACAATTTGGAACAAAAGGCTTAGATACAGTAAATACAGTAAGTGCAGGGTTTTGCTCCAAAATTGCCTTGATACATAGACCCCAGAGAGAGAGAGCTTCAAATGTGTTTAAAAAGGAGAAATACTGAGCCTGGCCTTAGTAGGACATACACAGTAACTTCTCAGCATTTTACATGTGACATACATAAGGGGATGATACTTTATCTTGCCATGAAGTCAATGCATTTGAACCCAGTGATACAGTATGTTGATCCCACTGCTGTCAGTGGCACTGTCCATATGTGTACTTGTGTCACCCAATGTACGTAATACAATGTATCACAGCAGCTGTGATTTTTATGACTGCTACTCTAGTTAACCACTTCTCAACCCCTTGAAATTAAATGTCAAAGTAACTGATTTCTCTATTATGACATCACGAGACAGTATCATTGAGCCTCCTAGGAGATGCCAGCAGCCGTGTTCTGTAATGACATCATGGAATCGCCTTAGAGACTGAGATAAATACACAAATGTAAACTTGTTTGTGCGTGACTTGAATTAGTTCCCAAAGGAAACCGGTAATTTCGTGGACATCTCAGAGATAGGAAAAGTGTGGCGCTGTACAGAGAGACTAATTATCTCCACCTTAACTCTGTATCATGGCAGGTAGGAAGCAACATGACCTTTAAATACTGTACCAAAAAAGAAATGGATAATATCTATATTTTTGAATTGTTTACTTGCACAATGTTTTATGGGGTACAGAACAGATAATATGACTCCTATCAATGGATGGGAGAAAGAAGACGGATGGGGGGGGGGGGGTGGGGGGGGGGGCGGTAGACAACACACAAGGGGTTAGGTACGTGGCCTTGATCGGATAATATTTTTTTTATAAATGTCAAAACTGATTTCTTATAGATACATACACACATATTTGTTTTATTGTATTTACTTTTATATCTGGCTTGTAATTCAAAATCTTAAATGATTTGAACAGTAATGTATAGAAAAGAACACATGTACTGTATACATAAATGTCAAAGCGGCAAACGTCTATGGGATCTATGGGATAGTAAAAAAAGACACAGGGACCTTAGTGTATACAGTAGGATTAGTTATGTATAAGGCATGCTTTTTCCTTGCCCTAAGTTTAGGTCAAAAACTATTGGACCAATTCTACACCCTGAGGTGTAATGTTCGACTACTTTCAGCCATATCCTTAAATTATTGTCTACAGCAGTGTTTTTCAACCAAGGTTCCTAGGAACCCTAGGATTCCCCGGGCATCCCTAAAGAGTTCGCTGTAATTTTAGGTCATTTTAAAATTGTACTTAATACAGAAGAATTTACAGTACAATGCATCTTATTTCAGATGCACTATTAGAGAGGGTTGGGGTTCCTTACAATGCATCGCTATTAGAGAGGGGTGCTCCTTACAATGCATCTGATCTCAGATGCGCTATTAGAGAGGGTTGGGGTTCCTCACACTTCATCTGATCTCCGACACGCTATTAGATAGGGTTGGGATATATTACAATGCATCTTATCTTAGACTCGCTGTTAGAGAGGGTTGGGGTCCCACAGAATTTCACATTGGGTTCCTTTACCAAAAAAAGGTTGGAAACCACTACTCTACAGTTATACAAAGGCCCCCAAAAAAACAAAGCCACAAAACGAGGGCAGAATCTGCCACTTGATTTACAGATATAGCTGACCTGAGTGCTCCTCCAGATACTTCAATATACCAGACGTCTCAGAATACCACACCATAATATTACCACAAAATATCACAGTAGGAACAGGCAATTTTTATGTTTTTATTTTTAAAGATCCAGTTCCGAAAGCTATGGTACATCTCTATTTGTCATTGTGTTCATAGGTGGACATGAAAGCAGGTGATGGACTGCACAAGTTTTATATGCCAGTTGCCACTTTGTGTTGAAAACTACCTAGAAATAGTTTTCTGTCTGTGTTACATCCCAACACATCATATATGTATATGTATATATGTATATATGTATTTATGTATATATGTATAAATGTATATGGGTGCTCTGGTGTTTCAATACATAGCAATGCTATGTGTATACATAGTAATGCCGAAAGGCAGTTGCCACTTTGTGTCGAAAACTACCTAGAAATTGTTTTCTGTCTGTGTTACATCCCAGCACATCATTAATGTGTATATATATATATATATATATATATATATATATATATATATATATATATATATATATATATAGGGGTTATACAGGGGTTATACAGGGTTGCAGACCTGTCTAAGACATGCAAATGAATATACAGGAATATTTACAGTTGCTTTATGCTTTACTGTGGATGGAGCTTGCTTAAAAATGTATTTAAAATATTGAAGCTTCTGACCACTATTGATCAGAGTAGCGGTCTGTAACATTGATAATCAAATAAATGTGTTTCCCAGCAAGCCATTTTCCCTGTTAGTGCTGGCTATTCATAACAAAACAAAGACCCCCAAAAACTTTATTCAAAACCAGAACCAAAACCCCAAATATTTTAAAGGCAAAATAAAAATACCAAGCCAAGTGAGCATCTCGGTGTATTTCATATGTATTTGATATCAAGAATATCTTTTCACAGGTCTGTTAAAGCAGTCCTAACCCCCCATAGTCAGGCTTATAGGATATCCCAGCTTCAGCGCAGGTGGCTCAATCAGTCCCTGCTTCAGCACAGGTGACTCAATCAGAGGCTGATTGAGTGATTGTGCCACCTGTGCTTAAGCTGGAATATCCTGAAAAGTTAACCTGTTGGGGGGGCTTGGAAACTGGAGTTGAGTCCCCGTGTGTTAAAGAAATGTGCCTTGATGGTGCTTTTCACGCCCTTCACTTTTACCTTTCTTCCTTACAGATCAGTTTTTAAATGCCTCTGCTGTGAACCCTCCACCGACCTGCAGTGCTCCTGCAGTCACCACTGCTTACCCTTCATGGTGCAACAGCTCCCACCCAGTAGGGAGGAATACAGAAGTCTACAGACATGGGGCCCAAGGCATGATTTTGCAACAAGGGTCTGCAGGAACACCAATGTATCTACAGCAGATCCCACAGGCAACACGCGCTTACCCTCGTGTATCGGACATGAACGGAGGTTTCTACCACAATGCTACAGGAGGATACGCAGGATTTGCAGGACAGGTTAGGGGAGAAGCCACAACGCAGCCTGTTACTTTCCGTCCCAACAAACAGTTGGAAAGACGTGCTACAATAGGGCCTTGTATAATGACCACCCAGTATGCACAACTTCAGCAGCCACCATTCATACCCCTTAGAGGAATGCACGTTCAGGATAGGACATACCACCCAGTTCCTGGCCAATATGCTCCAACTGGTGGCAACAAAGCTCATTATATCTACAACCGACCTCAGCCCATGCAAGTGCCTTCAGCACAGATTGGCTCCTTCTTACAGACACCCACTGGGCTGCCAATAACCTCCACCAGGGGGGGCTCTGCTTTACAACACCCAGTGCACCAGGGGGAAGTGCTCCTGGTCCTAAAGGAGAAAAGCCCAAGACCGTCCTATCCACTTGCTCATTATTCGGCAGCCCCTGATCCCCAAGGACCCAGGATAGCCGAAAACGTAAAAGTAGGAGGCGTGTCAGGTGGGTAAGGCAAACCAGGTTCAGTTGGGGGAGCACAAGGGGCAAAAAAGGAGAGACCTAGATGCCCAAATCATAGCATTTTCCCCAGTTGTTGCTATTGCAGCTAAACGTTTGTGGATGTTCCTTAAGTTGAATGCCGCTTTGTTACATAAATTGATAACATGCAAAACTGAGTAGCTACAGTAGTGTATTGGTTTTCCCATTGACAAATAACACACCGGGACTTGTGAACCTCCTGTTGGCCTTTTATCATAATCTGCCCTCTTTTTCACTAATGATATCCCCACCAATAAAACCTACTTCTCTTCGTCTTCATCACTCCACCATCATTATTGTGATAAAACATGGATATCTCTCATAATTTTGCATTGTTTACAGTAGTTCTTTGCATTGATTTCCATGTGTAATTAGCTTAATTCCCTTTCCCCGCTGCATTGTGTTGCAGACCTTACAAGGTGAGATATGGAGAATCTTTACTAATCATTGTTCGAAATCTTCTCCTTGACCGAAACCATCACCTGTTATAAAGATCTTTAATTACGGTCATTCGCCACTGTAGTGTTACAAAGATATAGAACTCTACAGTATGTAGTCCTCGCCAATACTGAAGGGATTAAGCATGTGTTTGCTTTTCTTTCTTTGTGTTATTATGTACAATGTGTTGGTATTTATGATAATTGATTATTTCTCCTTTTTGATTTTGTTACAGTGTGTCAGACCTCGCTTGGAGCCCAACATATTTCCCAGGCCAATTTAATTACACAAGGAGCAGTTCAGCTTGCTGCTAATGAAAAAAGTGAACCACCTCTCATGTACCCAACTCAACCAGCTCGGAAGCTGAGCCACCTCCCAAAGTTACATATTGAAGTGCAAAGCAACAAAGAGTTATGTGTGCCAGTGTGGAAAAGGGGTGGGTTAAAAGATATGGAGAAGAGATCTTCAGAGGTGAAGGCCCCCTCACATATTGCTCAGAAGATTCGCAATAACGTGCTGGGTTCAGTGAAGACTAAGTGTTCGTCAAAGTCTGAGGGGCACCAAAGTGCTCCACAGTGGAAACAAAGAAGAAAAAGATAATTTCTTCAGCTGCAAAGAATCAAGTCCCTCAAACTGCACTGCAAAAGAAGGTAAAACCAATGTCAAAGAAAGTAAATCATTCTTCTGCTCCTATACCAGGGAAGTCACCCCATGGCCCACAATCTGGTGACGAGGCTGTTCTGTTAAAAAAGATGAAACGTGTTTGTCTCTCAGGTGCCCACATTTCCAATAAGGTATCTGAAAAGATGCTGCAAAGCCGGGAAGGTTCAATGGATGCAAAGACACCTGCTGTTACTCATATTAATCCTAAACTGAAGAAAACTCAGGAGATCGGGATCAAACGTAAAAATGCAAAGACTCCTGCAGTTACTCATAGTCCTGAGCGCAAGACACCTCAGGAGATGGGGATCAAACGTAAACAGAACACCAATAGCTAGCAGGTAGTGAAGACCAGCTTTTTCAGTTTTAAGCAAGCGCTGGCTTGTGGTACTGATAATAACCCCAAAGCTCTCAAAAGAAAAAGTGCTAATCAGCCTGGGATGAATTCAGAAGTCCTTGGGAAGGGCAAGAAGTCATTGGAACCTTCTAAACAAGGAAATTTGAAAGCCCATCGCAGCAACCTAAGCCTCCTAATGATTAACGCTGTTCAATTATTTCACCCATTGGGTTAAAAAGCAGGTCCCACAGGTCCAGGGGCACCCACAGGATCCATTACACTTGGAAATAAGCTTAGACCAATGCAAGGAAGCCAAAGCCAGACTTCTGCTTCTCATGTTCAGTGGTCTCTTACTGATGGGATTAAAATGTGGATGGTCAAAAAACAGAGCAGTATTTCTGGAATTGAAGGAGTCGGTATTAATGCCAGGCCTAGGCTATTTAAACTACGTGAGTACACAAGACCTGACATTAAAACCAGTGAAATCAAACAACGTGGGAAAAACAAAGCTTCAGTTATAGAGAATCTCAAACACTTCCCAGTGATATCCATGGAACAGGAAGCTGCAGTAAGATGCATTGAAAAGTTCAGCCAAACCACTATCCCCATTCCAACTCCTGGCATTAAAACCAGTGAAATCAAACAAAGTGGGGAAAACAAAGCTTCAGTTATAGAGAATCCCAAACACTTCCCAGTGATATCCATAAAACGGAAAGCTGCAGTGACATGCATTAAAAAGGTCAGCCAAATCACTATCCCCATTCCAGCTCCTTTCAACCAGCAGCACCAGCTTTCTAACCTGCAGCACCAGCTTTCTAACCTGCAGCTTCCTATCAATGTACCCAGTAGAGTGGACAACTCCACTCCATCCTTCTGTCAACAGCCTCTCCAAGAGCTTGAAGTTTCCATACCTATTCCACCAGAACAGAGAGAGGAGAGAGAGGCTATGAAAAGGAAAGCACAACTGGAGAGGGAGTAAGCCTGTCAACATACCTCCAAGGGGAGGCTACAGTGCTTTGTTCAGAGGCAGAAGGATCATAACATCTCTAAACGTTACGGATACCCACCATCCAGACTTATTTCCCCCATGAGCTACTTAAGCCCTAAAAAAAACAAAAAACAAACCCTGACTAATCTGTAACTGATGCCAAGCTCTGTGAATATCTGTAAATAAGATTTATATTTATAAGTTAGTTTGTAACATATTTTACTAAGAATATATTTAAAACTCTTCAATAAAATGTATCTATTTTTATTTGAACTCTTTATTTACTAATTAAATTATTTACAAATGCCAAGGGTTATTGAAATTCTGCAAATTAACTTTAGATTACCCTCTTGATGATACGAGAGAGAGAGAGAGAGAGAGAGAGAGAGAGAGAGGTAAGGTAAGTCGGACCCCAATTATGAGAGAGAAACAAATAAATATTTAACTATATACTTTGTCATGTTGGATGTATGTACTGTATGTCTTTATTTATATAGCGCCATTTATGTAGATAGCGCTTCACTGCAGTAATACACGTGACAATCATATAAATAATACAAATAACCGATCATGGGAATAAGTGCTTCAGACATAAAAGTAACATTTAGGAAAAGGAGTCCCTGCTCCGAAGAGCTTACAATCTAATTGGTAGGTGGAACATACAGAGACAGTAGGAGGGCATTCTGGTAAGTGCGTCTGCAAGGGGCCAAGCTTTATGTATGCGGTCTATAGTATCAGCCACGGAGCTACTCACATGCTTCTTTAAGCAGATGTGTTATAATGTGGGTCTTAAAGGTGGATAGATAGGGTGCTAGTCGGGTATTGAGGGGAAGGGCATTCCAGAGGTGAGGGGCAGTCAGTGAGAAAGTTTTCAGGCGAGAGAGGGTTTAAGATACAAAAGGGGTAAATAGAAGACATCCTAGGGCGGATCGCAAAAGAGTCGGGATGGTGCATAGCGAGAAATTAGAGCTGAGCTTTAAGGAGGGGCAGAAGAGTGTAAAGCTTTAAAAGTGAGGAGGAGAATTTAGTGTGAGATACGGGATTTGATAGGAAGCCAGGAGAGTGATTTCAGCAGGGGAGACGATGAGACAGATTTAGGAAAGAGTAGAGTGATTCTGGCAGCAGCGTTTAGGATAGATTGTAGGGGAGACAGGTGAGAGGCAGTAAGGCCGGACAGCAGAAGGTTCCAGTAAACGAGATGGTAGAGAATGAGGTTCTGTGTCAGAGTTTTAGCTGTTGAGCAACAGTGGAAGGGCGTATCTTTGTAATATTGCGGAGGAAAAAACGACAGATTTAGCTACCTTTTGAATGTGAGAGGAGAATGTGAGAGAGGAGTCTGTGACCCCTAGGCAGCGTGCTTGGGCTACTGGATGTATAGTAGTACTTCCAACAGTAATGTGGAAGGAGGTAGTAGGGCCAGGTTTGGAATGAAATATAAGGAGTTCTGTTTTTGACATGTTAAATTTAAGTCGGCGGAGGATCATGTTGCATTGGGCTTCTCTTTCTTTTGTTTATACTGTACAATGTCACATATCAAGTAGCACTCCTTAAGACAAATATATATGGTGAGGTGGGTTTGGGTTTGAGTTTACATGGGTTTGTGTGCGCAGATTTAAATTGTTTGGAGGTCTGTGACTCCTCCCTGTTTCCAAACTTACTCTGCCCACCTTTAAAGCAGCAGTCCAAGCTGTCGTTTAAAAAAAAAAAAATCTCTTTAATATGTGCATCAATACAATCCACACATTGATATGTAATTAGCTAAGTTGCGATCGGTGAAGATTTGGCTTGGGGGTTCACTAAATGGTTGCCAATGCAGCAGAAGAGGACCAAAGTTGCAAAGTTCTCTGGGGAAGATCATGTGACCAGGCAGTCACTGGATACAATTGAGTTTTGCCCAGCTAGGGAGAGGGCAGGGCTAAAAAAAAAGGGGGGGGGGGGAGGCGCCAGAGCCTGTTTCAGATTAGGAAGGGGGTGTGACTTTGTAAATGGTTGCTGTAGAAACAAAAAATGATTGTTACATTATGATACATTAAAATTTTAATACAGAGTTGTTTAAAAAAAAAGTACTATTACTAGTAGCATTATACTAAAAAAAATAATACAGATGCACAGTAATACCCTCTATAGATATACCACAAATTGTTATATTTATTAGTGGTGACCATGTCCATCAATAAAATGAACTGACATCCTATTCTTCACAGTCAGGATAAAGGTTTTTGATCTTACCGCACTCCTATTAGATCATTGTGGTGGGTGTCCTTTTTATTTGTAAGGTGCAGGCAAGAGTGTCTGGGATCCCACTTTTGACACAGTTAAACTTGGCGCTGGGTATCTTCTTGCTTCCCTATTCTAAGAAAGTCTTACACCAGACATTATAGCATGATAAACTGTGTTGCACCTGACGATGGGAGATCCCCGAAACATTGTGCGTTTGCAATCTGCAAATAAAACAGTTTATCTGCTATAATTTCTGGTGTAAGACTTTATTAGAATAGGGAGGCAAGAAGATATCCAGCTCCGACATTCTATTCTTAGTAAGGAGTTTTCCAAGCTGCCCCCCGCTAGCCATTTTAATACCCATTTTGATCTTTTACATCCCATAACATTCAATACCCATTGGATCTGGTCCTGACTAGCATTCTGTATGTTTCCCACATGTTCAAAGAGTAGACAGAAATCCTCGTGGAAAAAGTGAAGCACAGCCGGACCAAGAAGAAAACAATCCGGGGCTAAGCGAATGAATTAAAAATATTCTTTATTGGGGGTGCACAGCATGGTGGCGCAGGGGATATGCCTCTGACATGTTTCGCGCTGAGATAGCGCTTCCTCAAAGAGTATCTGGATACAGAGGCATATCCCCTGCGTCACCATGCTGTGCACCCCCAATAAAGAATATATTTAATTCATTCACTTAGCCCCGGATTGTTTTCTTCTTGGACCGGCTGTGCTTCACTTTTTCCACGAGGATTCCTGTCTGCATTGTATACCAGCTGGATGCACGCCTCTGGGACGGCATACAAACAACACCCATGTGAGTAAGAACTACATCATTATATCACTGGATATTCATATCTTGCTCTAAGGTTGCTGCCTGATAGAGACCTGCTGTTCACACTGATGTTCATATCCACCGGTTAGTTCAGATTAGGTTTTTGTTACACCATTGGCAGCAGTTAACCTGTTAATGAGCTCTGCAATCAAGACACTCCTAGTTGTTTGTGCTTACTTATCTATCCCAGGGTCCGCTTAAGCTTGCTTATTCACTTATGACTATCAGATCTCACACTTTCATGCACTTGGTTTGGAGGACATTCCTCCTACAGTCTCATGTTCAAAGAGTATCTTTTTTTAAGGCTCTCGTTGTCATTCCTACATACAGATGTAGCCACACTTATACGTCGCTGTACGTGGTCCCATTCGGAAGTCATGAACTAACCGCAGCAATGCCGGGAGAAGCTACGACGGTCACCTTCACTACTGTAAATCTCATTTTTGCTTTTTAAGTTGTGGCTGTATCTACAGTTGCAAGGACATTGTAAGCAATATATTAGCCCTTCTGGAAATAGCTGCAGACCAATGTGGCACTGACATAGGGTGACCGATGTCCCGGGACAGTCCAGATTTTTTATCTAATGTCTCCTGCCCCGACTATCTTCTGCTACGGTATGTCCCGATTTTACTAGAAGCATAGAGAAAAGTAGGGTCTGCCACTGCAATTTCTCCTCCAGCCATTAGGTGGCGTTATGCTGCACAGCTCATTCTCTGACTGGGTGCAGTGTGTGTGTGTGTGTGTGTGTGTGTGTGTGTGTGTGTGTGTGTGTGTGTGTGTGTGTGTGTGTGTGTGTGTGTGTGTGTGTGTGTGTGTGTGTGTATGACATGTGGAGGGAAGGTGGAGGGGTGAGAGAAATGGCGAGGGGAGGTGGGTTGAAGGAGAGACATGGCGAGGGGATGGGGGTGAAAGAGACATGGGGATGGGGTGAAAGAGAGACATGGCGAGGGGGTGAAAGAGTCTTAGGGAGGGGGGTGAAAGAGAGACATGGGGAGGGAGTGAAAGAGACATGGGGAGCGGGGGTGAAGAGATATGGGAAGCCGGGGTGAAGAGACATGGGGAGGGGGGTTGAAACAGACATGGGGAGGGTGAAAGAGGCATGGAAAATGGGGGGGGTGAAAGAGAGACATGGGGAGGGAAGGGGAGGTGAAAGAGAGACATGGGGAGGGGGTGAGAGACATGGGGAGGGAATGGGGTGAAAGAGGCATGGGGGGATAAATAAGCGACATGGGGGGGTGAAAGAGTGACATGGAGAGGGGAGGTGATAAAGAGACATGTGGAGGGGGGGTGATAGGGAAACATGGGGATGGGGTGCAAGAGACATAGAGAGGGGGATGAAAGAGAGCCATTGGGAGCGGGGTGAAAGAGAGACATGGGGAGAGGGGTGAAAGAGAGACATGGGGAGGGAGGCGATAGAGAGACAAGGGGGGTATGAAAGAGAGACATGGGGAGGGGGGATGAAAGAAAGCTATGGGGGGAGTGAAATAAAGTCACGGGGAGGGTGGGTAGTTCTTTTTTTCTTCTTCACAGGTCTGGGAGATGTTGATCGGACGGCTTCTTAGGGTCAAATACGACGTGACAGACTTTATATAAGGCCTGTGACGTCACATCTGACTGGCAAATGATACATCCACCAATCTGATTGGTGGATGTACCATGTGATGGCTTCCATTTTTTTTTTGGGGCTGAAATGACATCATCTTAAGTGATCGGATAATAAAAGAACTATTGGATCTCAAAATAAATGTAGAAAATATGCAGGGCCAAAGCTATGACAAAGCTGCAAATATACGGGGAAAGCATAATGGAGTTCAAAGACATATTGAACATGAATCCATGTGCGTTTTATGTACCATGTAGTTCTCATTATTTGAACCCGGTGGTTAACAACCTGGCCAAACCCAATATAGGTGCCATTTAATTTTTTGGCTTAATTCAACCGTTGTATAATTTCTTCCCCAGGTCGTCCAACAGGTAGATCATTCTTTTTAAATCCTTACCCAATTTAACACTAAAGGGAGCGGGGTGAAAGAGAGACATGGGGAGAGGGGTGAAAGAGAGACATGGGGAGAGAGGCGATAGAGAGACATGGGGGGGATGAAAGAAAGCCAGGGGGGGAGCTTCAACCAATGGGAGACACGCAGCGCTCCTTGGCTTTAACACATGAGCATACACTGGCGACACACTTTATTCGAGCTTGGCTAGTCCCACGAATTCGGGTATACCCGGGTGTATTGAGGTTTGTGACTGTTTTCTGCCCGAGTGCATTGAGGTATTTTCCAAGCAGGGATTGAAGCATTTTATTCCCGCTGGCTGCAATACTGCACAGTATATATATATATACTGAATTACAATTCATGAATTTATGCCATCTGGTAGACACGCGAAGCATTGCAGCCTATTAAATCCTAATCATTATCATTTAACAGATCAGCCGCCCGTCAGCCAGGCATGAACCCAGGCTGGGAAGGCAAACACAACGGGGCTTGTCAGAGGTGAGGAGCGGCGCATTCCAGGTATCTGCCAGGTACATACTGGGTATTTGCTCGAATAAAGTGTGTCGGTGCAGTATGTAGTCCAAGTTTTAAAAGGGGGATGAAAGATGAGAGAGAGAAAAAAGAGGGGCTGGTTTAGAGAGGAGGAAGAAGAGAGTGTGTGCTTGTGTTACAGTAAGAGAATGCGTTTGACACCACATCATGGAACAATGAGGATGCAATGGGGTTAGATGCGTATTCACACACTCTGACATTTTAAGCATCAATAAATAGTAAGAATTCTGTTTTTCTTTCTTTTTCTTAGAAGTCGTGTAATAAACATTTAGTCAATAAAATGCAATATTATTAGTTCACAGCGGATAAAATGCAACCCACTATACCATAGTGATATTTTCACAGCATAAGTGGTGTACAGTATCAGAGGCCGATTGAACCATTAACCCCTTTGCTACTAAATTATATTACACTCAAAATTACATAGATAATATAAAATAAACTAGCCTTAAATATGAATGCACAACAAAATTGTGAATAAACGTGATCAATATATGTGATCAATACTAATTATCACAAAAACTATATATATATATATATATATACAGTGTTCGACAAACCTATACATTTGCTCGCCCCGGGCGAGTGGATTTAACCCCCGGGCGAGTAAATATTGGCCCAAGCAGCACACGTTTGGTACTAGGTGACGAGTAGATTTTTTTGTGTGGCGAGTAGATTTTTTGGTGATTTGTCAACCACTGTATATATATATATTCAAATCTCAAATGTGAATGAGTATAAGAAATGTGTATGAGTCAGAATTAGATTATTGTATCCAATAAGTGATCTATAAGAATAACCCAATATTTTCACATAGAAAAGCCCCAATAATGTCCATAGGTGCTGCTTCGTGCATTTAAGGCTTGGTTGTACCTCAATAACGAAGAAACATCTAAAAGAAAAAAGTTTGAAAAGTTTAACCTCCGTGGTGCAGTATTTGATAAAAATAGAAAAAGTAGTCTCTGGATGTCCCAGCTGGGTAGACCAGTTCCAGATGTCCCAAGGGCCTACGCCAGATTTTTTTTTACCCATATTCTCTCAGCCATAGATGCTGCATAGCTGCTTTCTGGAAAAAGCAAAGCGTTCAGTAGATATTGTGAAACGCAGGATCTGGCATGTTTCCTTAATGGAAAAACTCACAGCCTTCGTAAGAAAGAAATGTCATAAATACACTCGGATATAAGAACCCTGGTTCATCTCGGAGGGTAGACAAGGGGGGAACATGGAGATACTGTAGCGCTACTATAGGCCGAAGGAACGTTCTTCAATTAAGAGGCAGAGGCACAGAGTACTCTCTTAGGACACTCGCCCAATACAGTAGACCAGGTGAGATGTCACTGGTGTCACTTCCCCTCCACCCTTCAACATCATATATTAAGAGCCTACGCTGTGTTCCACAGTGTGGACTTCCATCAGCTATCTGACCAACCGTCCTTCATGCTGCTGGTTTCCAAGACCTCCACCTGCAGCCCGAGGGTGCTCCACTCAACAGGATACCATTCAGTCTCCAAAAGACTCGGCCGTAGGTGGAGACTCACGTTGTTGTAGATAGGTGCATCTTTGTACAGTGTTTGTAAGTACAATCCCTTACAATTGTACATACTTTTTCTATTTTTATACAGTACGATACAGCACCGTGAAGGTTTCACATTTTTCTAATTTCTTCTTTTCAATACTAAATTATATTGCAGGATATTATTAAAAAAAAAAAAAAAAAAAGGTACACAACGTAGAACTTACCTTCCTTCATGGCATCAAAGACTCAGTCAGCAGATAGCAAAGGGGTGATGAGTATCTTATCTTTTCCAGTTGACACCTGGGAAAGGTAGAATTACAGTATGGCAATTTTATTCCTTCAAAGAGTCCCCCCTCACAGGAGGCTGTGAATGTAATATATCACCGAGGGCAAGTCAGGCACCGATAGCTCACTTAATGTTTTGGCGATTGTGACAATTATCATTTTTCTGGGAAATCTAAATTTCACCAAAGGAGAGCCTATATATACCTTTGTACTAATTATGCAGTGCAATAGGTTTGTCCTTTGAGGGAAAATCACTGTTATTTCCATGTTATCTCTGCGTAACGAAAGAGATTCCATTTTCTGAATGACCATTTTGCCCAGATGGTGTAGCTCAGTGATAGCCAACCTGCATTTAGATTTGAGTTGATTATAAGGCCAGGATTGAAATCTCATGTCATGAGCTCAGGTTAGCAGCACAGAATCACTCTGAGTTGTCAACCTCCAAGCACTGAAATCAGTGAGATGTGTGTATTATGGTTCCCACAAAAATGGCATTTTAATAGAAAAGTGATGATGTGTCAGTGAGACTCTACTGACGTCTATAAGACCAACTCCAAATAAGTGAAACCCATAGAAGATCAGTTGACAAGGGAGGTTATATCATGGCTTTCATTTATATTGATTAATTTATATCAGTTTTGACTAGATCCAGGGCCCATTCTAGAAATCAAATAACAGTAATGATAACTTGCATTTCTTATATTTGTAAAATATAAGAAAGTCTCCACCAGAGACACAGCAATGCATTTGTTACAGTTAAGGCAGGTTGTACTTTGCAGAGTTAATTTTTATCAAATGAAAACCTGTTAAGGTACACTGTGTTATTCTTTATTTACTTTGCATGGGGGGGGGGGGGCACGTGGATTTCCCGGCCACGTTTCCCATCGGGGAGGTTGGTGTGGCCGTGCGGCAGGGAACCGATATCCCCGTTGGCCCCCGATCCCCCCGTAACTAATGCCGACCCCTACTAATGTCTGGCTGCCTGACCTCCCCCTGACTCCCCTCCTGGCTGCAGTCTTGGCGCACGCGCGGCTTGCAAGTTGCCACGTATCCCATCGGGGAGGTTGGTGGCCGTGCGCCTGTCCGGCTGGCCCCCCGCTGGCCCCCGATCCTTCTGCTGGCCCCCCGAACCCCCGCTGGCCCCCCCGGCCCGTCCGCTGGCCCCCCGACCCCTCCGCTGCCCCCCGATCCTCCCGCTGGCCCGCTGATCCTCCCGCTGGCCCCCCAATCCTCCCGCTGGCCCTCCCGACCCCACCGCTGGCCCCACAATCCCCCCGCTGGACGCCCGAACCTCTCGCTGTCCCCCCGATCCTCCAGCAACTCCTGCCCTATTCCCTGGCATGTGGAGCAGCATGTGGAGGACAAGCAGGCCCTGGAGGAACAGGTGGGCCCCCTCCCTTCCAATGAATACCAACCCAGTCACCCACCCAGTGAGTGTGTGTCTGTGTGTGTGTTTGTGTGTCTGTGGGTGTCTGTGAGTGTGGGTGTTTGTGAGTGTGTGTGTGTGTGTCTGTGAGTCTGTGAGTGTGGGTATGTGTGTCTGTGTCTGAGTGTTTGTGTGGGTGTGGGTGAGTGTGTCTGTGGGTGTGGGTGTGTGTCTGTGATTGTTTGTGGGTGTGTCTGTAGGTGTCTGAGTGAGTGTCTGTAAGTGTGTGTCTGTGAGTGTTTGTGTGTGTCTGTGTGTGAGTGTCTGTGAGTTTGTGTGAGTGTGGGTGTCTGTGGGTGTCTGTGAGTGTGGGTGTGGGTGTCTGTGAGTGTGGGTGTGTGTGTGTTTGTGTGTCTGTGAGTGGGTATGGGTGAGTGTGTCTGAGTGTGTGAGTGTGGGTGTGTGTGAGTGTGTGCGCCTGTGAGTGTGTGTGTCTGTGAGTGTTTGTGTGTTTGTGTGTCTGTGAGTATTTGTGTGTGGGTGTGTCTGTGAGTGTTTGTGTGTGAGTGTCTGTGTGTGTCTGTGAGTGTGTGTCTGTGAGTGTGTCACCCTCTCACCCTCTCCCTGTGTCACCCACTCCCTGTGTCACCCTCTCCCTGTGTCAGCCTTTCCCTGTGTCACCCTCTCCCTGTATCACCCTCTCCCTGTGTCACCCTTTCCCTGTGTTACCCTCGCCCTTTCCCTGTCGCCCTCACCCTTTCCCTGTCGCACTCTCCCTGTCGCACTCTCCCTGTTTCTCTGTCGCACTCTCTCTGTGTGTGTGTTCTCTCTATCTCTCTGTGTCTCCCTCATTTTCTCTCTGTTTCTCTGTCTCTCTTTCTCTGTGTGTCTCTCTTTCTCTGTGTGTCTCTCTCTATCTCTCTCTCTGTGTCTCTTTCTCTCTCTGTGTCTCTTTCTCTCTGTGTCTCTCTCTCTCTGTGTCTCTCTATGTGTCTGTGTCTCTCTGTGTGTGTGTGTGTGTGTGTGTGTGTGTGTGTCTCTGTCTCTGTCTCTGTCTCTGTCTCTCTCTGTCTCTGTCTCTCACCCACTCTCTCTCTCTCTCACACTCTGGATCTCTTATTTACCATATATATATATATATATATATATATATATATATATATATGCGGGTACCTGGACATTGAGGGACTGCGGATCAAGTAAGATCCCAGGCGGGATTGCTGCTTTAGATTTTGTGACGCAGGGGCGTCCAGGCACTGGTTATGGGGTTCAGGAACATTTACACACATACACACACACACGTAACAAGGATTAATAGTAGTATAATGTAATACAATAAATAAAGTAATCAAAAACCAATGTTGTTCTTACTATGAATTTATTTTAAAAAAGCGGGCCTGGGGGTGGGACTAGGGCGGGGCTGGGGCGGGGCTGGGGGCGGGACTAGGGCGGGGTTGGGGGCGGGGGCGAGACTAGGTGTCAATTAGATTTTTTGGTTGGGCGAGTAGATTTTTGGGTGATTTGTCGAACACTGTATATATATATACATGCGCACGCGCACGCACACACGCACACACGCACACGCGCACACGCACACACGCACACACGCACACAATATAACAATAATAATAACAATAAACATATGAGTTGCTCCTTAGGAAGCTGCGGATGCAGTGAAACACGTTGAGCCAAGCTAAGGAAGGAGACAGAGTACAGCTGCATCATAACCTGACGGTCTGATAGCCTGCTCCAACCCCAGAGGCACTGCTGCTGCGGCTCGGCGAGTCTTCCAACCCCCAGATCTTCCCGTCCTCACCGGAAGTCGTCACCCCCAGGCCAGGAAGTGACGACAGACGCCATCCATCCGGCACCGGACGAGGGGGCACCCTCGAGGAGGGGATCTCTGAGTGGAGTGGAGGACGTTCTATTTCCATCTGCCAAGCCGTTTGTGCAGCTGCCTGACATTCCAAGAAACCTTTATGTGAATGTGCTCACACGTTGCATTGTGAGTACACATTTTTATGCTACTTTTATAAAATTTTGGTGTTACCTGGTACACACTATGTTTCCCTCTCCTCTCTGTATGAATGCGGTTGCTGTTCTGTGAGAGCGAAAGCCCCGGCGATCACACTATCCAGTTTACCATCATCAGTGACTGCTGTATGCTGCTATCTTAGGCGGAGGAATATATTATTCAACTTTACATACAAAAAACGCTGTTTTTTATCCTACTTCTTGTAAGTAGGCGATCCGTAAGAGCCAAGTTTTTCCTGAATTCTGATCCATAAATGTCTTTAAGTACTACACTATGATTTGTTATTATATGTTTTTTCCTGGGTGTTCCTGACGATCCTGCTCCCTTCCTGTCCTGGATTCAAACGTTTTGTGAGGGAATCAGTGTACAGTAGCGACATACTTTATTAAAGTAAATGCCGGCGGCATGCCGGGATCTACCCCAGCTGCCGCCAGTCAGAAACGCGCGCCGCCGCGTTTCCCCCACGCACCCCCCCTCCACATCGCGCGCAATTACCCCCCCAAAGACACCCCGAACCCGGCTTCTACTCTGCCCCTCTGCTTCCCCGCACCCCCGCTTACCTAGATTTGAACTCCAGGGGTGTCGGGGAAGCCTGGGGAAGCCGGGGAAGACGGGGAAGCCGGGCGCGCTTGTGACCGTGACGTCACAGTGCGCCGCCACGCGCCGCGGCTACCCGCTTCCCAGCCTCATTCAGCCAGCGGCATTTGCTCGAATAAGAGCTGCCGCTGCTGTATATTCCCTGGAAGGTTGAGAGTTTTTTTCAGTTACACAATATATTATTTAATATCACTATCACTGTGTTTTAGCGCCATACTGAATCACTGGGTTTCAAAGAGGAGAGCCCTGTCATCAATTACCAAAGCCCTATGCGATAATGGGATCCGGAATATATAGCTGTTCCCATTTGGATTAATGGTGTTAAAAAATGTTCACTCTGAAACATGTGCAGGGGAGAGCTGAGTTTCTGAAAAAAATAGGCCTACCTGTCTCTTCCTCGGGTCCTGAACAGCAGCTCCCATCCGAGGATCCAGCTCCGGAGGCGTCATGGAAGCGTGTGGAGCTGCAGAGGAGCAAACACAGTGCTTAAGTGTTTCTCCGGTGCCAATCATCCCCAAGTTAGGACTTAAAGGAGCCATCCCCGGCTCTGAGTTTCATACGATTTGTGCGGTGTGTAGTTGGTCCCTCTGGTGGAAGGGGAAGGTGAATCACGGCCATCTTGATTCTTCCTGGAGGAGTGAGATAAAGAAGAAGTCCCCTGGTGGCGGGAAGATGCATCACGGCCATCTTGGTAGCAGCAGAAGGAGAGATGAGTTACGAGGACCCCTGCTGGCGCGAAGGTGCATGTCGGCCATGTAAGCTCATGATGAGGGTACGGCTGGGAGAGACCCCAGGTGGTAGAAGAGGGCACTGAGTCCGGCTGGACTCCATTATCTCGCCGACGGGGGCTCAGATGGGAGCAGGAGGCCCACCGGCAGAGAACAGTGGAGAACCGTAGGATCCGACTGGGACATGGCTGCCCCAAAATTTTATAATTATCCAACTCATATGGGGGGGGAGAGGGGGGCCTTGCCGCTAGAGAATAGATTAAGAGAGGGAAGGAGGAGCGGGGAGACTGAGGTCGAAGATCAGGCCAGAGATCAGGGGAAAGAGAGCAGGTGTTAAGAAGACTGGGGGATGTGGATGGTCACATGGAAGCTAATCTACTCGCTGGAGAAAGGGTGGGGGAGAAAGGCTGGGGGTAGACTAGGAGGGAGAAGGGATAGAAGCATCCCCTCGGTAGGGTAGGAGAGGGAGGAGTTCAGCCAAGCAGGGCCAAGCAAAAGCGATGAAACTCCAGCCCCGCTGAGGAGCTAAGGGGTGACGAGGGAAGGAGTAGTCTAGAGAAGGGACAGGGAAGTAGAGAAAAAAGGGATAGTCTTAGAAGTGCAGGGGGGTTAGGGACTTAGATATGAGGGCAAGAATTAGGGTGGACCTCCATGTTTTCTATGGTCTAGATGATTAATCTTTCTCTCTCCACTTACCTGTAGTAGATGTCCATGGGGTGCCGACGGGGAGATGATCGGCCGCAATGTATAGGGGGGAGTATAACGAGAGTGCGGTCGCTATGTACCTTCGCTGAACTGGGTATGTGGACACTTCTAAAGCTGAAAAGGTCCTGCGAAGAAGAAAAGCCCCCATACCGGAGATAAGGATGATGGTGGAGGTTGGGTGGGGGGAAAGGGGAGGGAGTCAGGGTGGGCGGCCATAATAAACAAGGGACTCATGCGGAGGGGAGAGGTTATTAAGGGACTGTGGCCTAGAAGGAAATAGGTTTGAAGTTCAGCCAAAGCAAAATATAACTTGTTTAAGAGGGAGGGAGCCTTGAGGAAATTGGGCATCGGAGCGGGGGGAGGGTTGACCGCACTGGACTCTGCCGCAGAGCTGAAGATCACACAGAGCACGAGGGGTTGGGGTGACTAGAAGTCCGGGATGGTTGCTAGGATTCGTTCGTGTTCACTGTAAATAGGTTATGACTTGTACCCACACTGGTTTATTCATGTATATAGTTTGTATGAAGAAGGTCAATAAAATTATTAGATGGAAGGTGCCGGTATAGGGACCACCTTGGTCGATTGCCTGCGTCTCGGGTTGTGAGAGGGGTGTGTCACCTTCTTGCACAGACAAGTCCCTCGGGAACCCAACTAGAAAAAAAAAGATTTGGGTACCTGATCCGGATCTTCGTGGCGGATGGCATCGGATGCTGTTGGAGGGCTTCAAGGTGCGTGAGCTTCCTGTTACCCCGGGAGTCGGAGGGCCACCGCTTCTATTGGTAAGTAATATATTCAATGTTTGTAAATGTTTCTTTTTACAGGTTTATTCATTGGATGTGTGTTTTGATTTTTTGGGGAGGTACATTGACTGATAATATATTAATCTGTACCTCTTTAGGGTACAGATTAATACATTATTATGCCAATATTTGGGGGGCATTTCTCGCTTGGTATTGCTGTGGGTTTTTTTTTCATTTCATTGTATTATGTGGATGTGATTGTTTGTTTGTTCATGCTTAATGCTACTAAAAGGTTTGCGATTTGTGTTCATTTGTAGTTAATGTTATATTATGTTAGCTAATGCGTTTTATGGTTAGTTCAGATATTGTTAGAATTTCTTTCTTTGTATTTTACTGTTTAAATTCATTAATGTTGTAGTAATTAATTGTTTGGATTGGTTAGTGTTACTATTCATGTTGAGCTGATTTAGGAATTAATTAGTTTGATTGGTTAATGGTTTAATTAATTCATTGTTGATGTTGTTATTGCTTGTATTGATTGGATTAGCTGGCTACTGTTTATATTTAGTGAAGTGTGTTTTTTTGGAGTTTAGTTAGGTTTTATTATTGTGTGTCTAGTGTATAAATGTATTGTAATTAGGGTGCCCATTGAGTGCTATAGAGGCTTATCATGCCCATATTATTATTATATGGGTATGATGTACCACTATACTACTCAAAGGCTATAGGGTGGGTATAGTCAGTCAGGGGTGGGTGCTTAGGCTTCATGGATGGGTGAAGGGGGTATTAGCCTTAAGGATGGGTGTCTAGACCTTGCGGGTGAGTAGCGGTTGGGTTAAACCCTTTATTGCTTAGCGATATTAACCGCTAAGGTAATGAAGGGGTTAATTCCCCCCGCAACCCCCCCGCAACCCCCCGCAAGGCCTAAACAGCCAGTAAGGGCCAAATTCCCCCTTCACGCACCCTCGCTAGCCACAGTATTGTATTGTAATGTATGTCTTTACAGAAAGCCTGGCACGGTTGTTTAACCCCTTCATTACCTTAGCGGTTAGCCGCTAAGGTAATGAAGTTGTTGTACATGCATTTTTCCTGCCTCGGATGCATGCCGGGGGGGTCCGGAGCTGCTATTAATGGCTATCAGCTTCGGAGACCCCCGGCATCAATCCGAGGCAGGAAAAGGGCCTGATTTTTTGTAAGTCCCGACACATCGCTGCTCATCAAGGCCATCTCCCCACCAATTTACCTAAAGTTTGAGGTGAATTGGATTTGGGGAGAAGAACGCCTTTTAGGGCTGCGATGGGCTGCGATAGGCCGTGACAGCCGACTCGCGGGCATCTGAATCGCGCGAGTTTATGATCCTTCAGAAAATGGTCGATAAGCGGCTGATCGACGCTCAATTGGCGAATTTCTGTTGGTGATAAAATTTTGCATCGATACAGGCCGTTATCGAGCACTTATCGAGGCTTTCTGAATACGAGTAGTTGGTCGATAAGTGCTCGATAAGGGCCTTATCGAGGCTTTCTGAATGAGGCTCTAAATGTTTATTACATGACTTCTAAGAAAAAGAAAGGAAAACAGAATTCTTACTATTTATTGATGCTTAAAATGTCAGAGTATTTTGTAGTGAATACGCATCTAACCCCATTGCATCCTGATTGTTCCATGATGTGGTGTCAAACGCATTCTCTTACTGTTAACACAATCACGCACTCCTCTCTACCCCTTTCTCTCTCCCCCAGCCCCTCTTTTTTTCTCTCTCTCATCTTCCATCCCCCTTTTAAAACTTGGACTGCATATGCTCATGTGTTAAAGCCAAGGAGCGCTGCGTGTCTCCCATTGGTTGAAGCTCGGTACCTTCGGCTAATTACCACAGTCTGAAGATCAATTACTTATTTGATAGATGATGAGCATGTTATAGAAAATGTATCACTAATTGTACTTTACGTGGATATTAATATATACAAATAAATCTCTGAACACCGTGTTTTAATGGTAAGATGATCTGTGCAAATATTAAATTGAACATCTTTATGGGTCCTTGAAATGAGGTGCTCACTTGCTTGTAAGCTTCTGTAGACTGTTTTCCACAAGGAGATACACGAGAGATACAAAGAGAGAAACAAGTGTACCTATTGGCTAGTTCCGTCCATTCCGTAGCACTTTTCAGCTGCAAGTAAACTCATGTACAGTAGCGGCAGCTTTTATTCTTACATTTGCCGGCGGCAGGCCGGGATCTACTCCAGCTGGCGCGCGGTCTAGACCGTGCGCCGCCGCGTGTTCCTCCGCGCACCCCCCTCCACCCCCGCGCATTTCTAACCCCCTTCCCGACCCCGAACCCGGCTCCTGCTCTGCCCCTCTGCTTCCCCGCACCCCCGCTTACCTCACTTTACACTCATGGGGTGTCGGGGAAGCCGGGGAAGCCGGGCGCGTCACGTGACAGTGACGTCACAGTGACGCCGCGACAAGCAGCGTCACCACGTTTCCCGCACGCATCCTGCCGTGCGGGAAATGTGAGAATAAAAGCTGCCGCTGCTGTATATCAGCATTAATACCGGTTTGTGACAGTCAATTGAGGAGAAGTTATATAGTCCAAAGATGGAAAAACGGTGCACAGCGTGTTGAGGAAAAAATGCAGTACAGAACATCAAGGAATTTAATTAAAGACCTATTTATTAGGGAATGAATGGGGAACATCAAGGTGAGTGGGTATAGAATCTACTCTGATGCGTTTCGAGCGTTCCTGCCCTTTGTCAAAGAGAAGGAACACCCGAAACGCGTCTGTTTTTCCATCTTTGGACTATACTGCTGCGACACACTTTATTCGAGCAAATACCCAGTATGTACCTGGCAGATACCTGGAATGCGCCGCTCCTCACCTCAGACAAGCCCCGTTGCGTTTGCCTTCCCAGCCACGGTTCATGCCTGGCTGACGGGCGGCTGATCTGTTAAATGATAATGATTAGGATTTAATAGGCTGCAATGCTTCGCGTGTCTACCAGATGGCATAAATTCATGAATTGTAATGCAGTATATATATATATATACTGTGCAGTATTGCAGCCAGCGGGAATAAAATGCTTCAATCCCTACCTGGAAAATAACGCAATGCACTCGGGCAGAAAACAGTCACAAACCTCAATACACCCGGGTATACCCGAATTCGTGGGACTAGCCGAGCTCACTAAGCTAACTAACTAAGCTCACTAACCTTTACCCTACATATCTGAATCTGAATCACTGGGTTTCACAATAAACATATGAGTCCCACTTATTGACTTTACTTATACTTCAGTGGAGTTTCCCTCTTTCAAGTGGAAACTTTCCTTTAAAAATGCAATTTATTGGCACTACCAAACGCACGTCCTCGGACTCTGACAGACAGGATTACAGACCCGCCAACATTTGGCACATACAGAAGAGGTAACTTTATTTGCTGCAGTATCACGCTGTGGGAGAGAGGAGCTGGCAGGAAGGTGACCCCACCGAAGGAAGCTCAATAACATGAACCATTTACTTACATGCAAAGATCATACAAGCAATAAAATATACATATTTATGTATTTATTTGTATATTCTTAAATACACACAATAGAAGTGTTATTAAATCCACCACTAAATGGGTAACGATGAATTTAATAACATGTAACATAACAGGTACAGTACCTGCTAGATAGATAAAATAGGTAAATAAGTATTTAATAGGATCAGGACATGACAGGTACAGTACCTGCTAGATAGATAAAATAGGTAAATAAGTATTTAATAGGACCAGGACATGACAGGTACAGTACCTGCTAGATAGATAAAATAGGTAAATAAGTATTTAATAGGACCAGGACATGACAGGTACAGTACCTGCTAAATGGGTAAAGATGAATTTAATAGGTACAGGACATAAAAAAACAGGTGCAGTTGGAGGCTGTGAATAACATGTAATTTGCTATATGCAAAGATCATATTATTAATAATATTTGTACACACACAATAGGAGGGATAATAATTCCCTATAACCAGTTTATCAGTAGGTACAGGACATAAAACAGACAAACAGAGCCTACCAAATAGGTGCAGCTGGAGGCCTGTGTGTAACTCCTGCTGACACCCTGCATGTGTAGCCAGGATATTTACATGTAGCTGCTGCTCTTCCCACTGACTGGGATAGGCCCACAGCCTGAGCTCAAGTTGTTGACGCCACGACACCGAGGGGGTTGAACTACACTTCCCATGATGCTTTGGGGAGGGGGTCCTGATTGTACATGTGATAAAGCAGCTGTCAATCAAGAACACAGCAGGCACCGTCCAATTGGAATAGCGGGTTTGGGATGGGGCGGGCTAAGAGCTGTGCCAGTGTATTGTTCCTGCTGAGGAGCACACAGAGCAGCTGGGGGCAGGAAACACATAGGTCTATGGGAAAGCTAGGCCCACATCCCCTCACTGTGTTACTGTTATTAGTATTCAGCGGCAAAGCAATGTGCTCTGAGGTTTTCTTTTTTCCAACAAAAAAGTACCTTTATTTTTTAGACTCATGTGTAAGAGGATCCTGCAGCTCTGTTACTAAAAGCCGCTTCCCCCCTTTACCGGATTTAACTTGTTAGGCCGCGCTTATAGTGCCGCCGTCGCGCCGCGCTTACTATAAGCGCACGCGATGGCTGCAATGCATTTGTTTTGACGCGCTGTCGCCGTCACCCGCACTATAAGCGCAGCCTTATGCGTTACACAATAATTCTGCAGGTTTTGGCTTCTTGTGGTCGGAGGATAACTGTCTATACATATAAAGACTTGTATTTCCTAAGCTGAAGGGGCTTAGTATAATGCTAACCTCAAATCCTGAGTGCCTTGTGGCCCCATGTAGGGTTGCCAGGTGGCTTCTCCAAAAATACTGGACACAATGGTGAAAGGTGCGATGCGCTTGAGACACACACACCCACTTACCGCTCCATGCTGTTTCCTCCTCTTTGGTCCCACCCCCAGGCTCCTGACACCTCCTGATTGGCTGCATTAGGCCGCGCTTATAGTCCTTGAGACAGCGACGCTGACGTCACGCTGTGTTCGGTGAAAAAATTAAATTAAATTCCAGCGATCACGACTAAGCCGTCGCTCCGTCACGCCGCTCCTACTATAAGCGCATGCAACGGATTCAATACATATGTTTTGATGCGACGTCGCCAGGACTATAAGCGCGGCCTTACCCAGCAGCAATCAGGATGGAGTAAACTGCCCAGCCCTCTAGCAACAGCCCTCCCCGCTCAGGGAGATCCCACAGCCCCCCACCCAAGCCGGTCAGTTCCCACGACTCGCTGCTAAGGAGTATTTTACCATCTAATGAATAACACTCGGTCCATGCGGAAGGTTTTGTAGGAATTCTTTTCTTTAGAGCTCAGTGTGGTTTGTACCTAAACCTAATGGGATCCAGAAATATTAAGCAAGGTGGTCATCTTAATTAAGCAAGGTGGTCATCCTAGTGTGTGAGTAGACATCATAGGACATCAGAAAGTCTGAGTGTCTGGAGCCTTCTGCTCTTGCTGTACACAAGGCACCAGAATGGATGTGCGCGCTGGCAAAGCAACCACCCTGTACCTGCTGGTTGTGGTAGTTTAATAAACCGTTCTCTTCCAATCATCTAAATAGCCAAAACGTATTGCTTCGTACTTAGAAGGGAGTTTAAGATGTAACATTTTATTCAAGCAGAAATGTTTTCATTTTCCTTCAACAATACCATGTACAATGGGCAATGTTACCATCTTCAGAACAACATTTCATACATTTAACCTAAACGTGGTGGTTGAATTTATGTAACTGTCTTGGCGCTAGAAATGTACGGTTACATTCATGTAAACAGCAGCTCTGTCACATTAAGAGATTGAACACTTGGAAAGCCAGGAATTGGGATTTCCAGATCAGGTCAGGAAAATCCACTTGCCATTTACTCAATAAGGGTATCCAATGCGGGTTAGTTTGTAGTTCCACTAAAGGAATAGAAATAGTCACTTTAGGTGTGAAACCAAGTTGCAATGAAGCTTTTATATTAGATTCCAATGGATTAGTCATAAACAATTGTGAGTTCATTTTAAAGCAGCAGTCCAAGCTGCCGTTTCAACAACAAAAATATGTAATATGTGCATCAATACAATCCACACAATGATAAGTAATTAGATAAGTTGCCGATCGATCAGTTCTCCTGCGATCGATCGCGTAGATTCGGCTTGGGGGCTCACTAAATAACTGCAGAGGAGAATTCTGCAGTCAGTGTGACTTTGTAAATGGTTGCTATAGAAACAAAAAAGGCGTGTTACATAATACTACATTACAAATGTCATTCAGAGTTGTTTTTTTTTTTTAAATTAAAATGCTACAAGTATTTTCTCGTAGTACATAACTGATTTATTTAAAAAAAAATACACATAGGATATTGATTGGTCTGCAGATTTAAGCAACGAGTTTACATAGCATTGGATTTATAAAAAACATTGTTATTAGGTAATTGAAATGGGGCTTTAAGCTGTTCAAATATGGGACCTACCAGCTGATCTGATATAATACAGGCCGATTAATTGACTTTCCATTTCAAGATTTGAAAAATTCTGATTATTCAATAATCCAATCTCTGCAATACTGTATCTAGTTAATCAGGCGGAGTTTGAAGTGTGCGTTTAAACCATCCTCTTGAATCATTTGTAATGTAAATATGCTAATTTTATGTTTTTTATTATTCCAAATAAAATTGGGGAATCTCTTGCGAATCCTGGGAATATCTTTTTTTCTTAAAAGTAGAGGTAACAGTTGTAATAAATAAATACGCTTTGGGAAAGAGACCATTTAAATGAAAGCACTGATATGGATTTAAATTGTCAAAATTATATTTTGGGGATTGTCCTGCTCCCTGTTTAGCCAGAAAATGTTGAATTTAGAGAAAAGTATTTTGTATCCCAAGAGACTGAAACTTAGTCAATTCTTGCACTATCAACGCAATTTGAACAGAAAACTAGTACAGTGGGTCACACGCATATACGGCTAATTTAAGTTCTTGTTTCCTAAATCTTAATCTACGAACTATACTCATGAGAGAAACAGCTATGAGTGTATTGATCAATACAACCCTGAGGAAGCTCACACCTGGGTCAAGTGAAACGCGTGGGTTGTCCTTTTCCTGCCTGCTGTGGGGTATACGCCGTTTGTTGTGAGTCCCCTGCTGCTGAACCGCAGAGCTCTCTCCTGTCTGTGCCCCTGCCGTCGGACGCAGCCTGTGTGCACAACCCGGAAGCGCCGTGGAGCCAGAAAGACGGAGAGAAGCCGGTTAACATCTTCCTGCCTGAGGGACTGAACGCAGCGCCGCCACTACAGGACCAAGAGTGGTCAAACTGCTTTTACCTTACTGGGAGCATGCGAATTGCCTGTAGCTCACTGCTTATGTCTTTTTAATATAAATTGATCTGCACCGTGCACATCTCTCTTTTATACCCATGGAACGTCCCACCTAAATCTACCAGCATCTCCTACCATATACCGGATTTATCTGAGACACGCTTGATTTCACCTACCCCATGGGTAGGCATTTGGAAGTCAGATTTATTTAAGATCTTTGCTTCTAGTACGTCTGCACTATTGTATGCTTTGTTCCTTTTTTTCATACTGTATACCACTGAGAGTACCTTGCGCTGGATTCAGCCTGTGTAATCAGTTATCTTGTAGCAGCATATCTAATTCCCGTGTCCATATTTTATATCTTTCTGTGGTTTGCAGATTGATCGATCTCTTTTATACTTTCAGAAAGCGGATGTAACTCGCAATACCAATTTCGCCCCTCTTTATGTCAGGGGTGAGCAAACTTTTTACAACGAGCCCCCGATTTCCTCCGTGATATTAGTCGGGCCCCCGTGTCTGATGTAATCCAAATCACATAACTTGTTTTAATTAATCGGTATAACATTTTTAAACCAGTTAGACTGCAGTCCCAGTCATGACTGTGACACATGCGCCCGGTGGGGGGGGGGGGGGGGGCGGCTCGTGCACAGCGCTAACCGCGATCTGCGGTCTCAGGAGAGAGGGAGAGGTTGCGACGGGAGGGGGCGTGTTTCGGGTTTTTGCGGGGGCGTGGCCATGACCTCACGCGGCTGGTTCGCCCTCATTTGAGTGTGTGGAATCTTGCAGTACAGCGCGGCTGCTGAGTGTGCGCTGACGCATGTACTCGGCCCTGAGTGACTGGGGGGCCGGTGTTTGTGCGCACAGTGCACGCCGAGGCGTGCGCTCTGGCAGTCACTGGGACCGCAGCCTAAAACATGACAAATATTATAGCTTTGTTTTAAATAAATCAGCATAGTAGTATGAGATCATATACTGACTGCAATTTTTTCCCCGTCTCCATTATCTCCCCCAACCTGCATCTATTACCACAATGCTTCACCCTGCACCCCCCCCCCTTACAAAATCTTGCACCCCCCAGTTTGCGCACCCCTGATTTAGGTGGTGTTAAAAAATATCCACGTTTTTAGAAGGGATTTGCATAACGGAGCTACGAGAATAGAAGTTGTGCGCAAAAAATGTGAGTTGGAGGCTTTTTTTTAACAAACCGATCGGATTATCAGAGCAAGAGTGAAACTGCTTCTAAAGTAGCCGTTTAGACAGGGTTTGGGCATGTGATTAGGGATTACAGAAAAGCAAAGCATGCCAATCCACTTCTAAAGTGCACTTTAGAAGAGGTTTGTCACACTTCGGAGCTACCAGAATAGTCTCCTATATCTGGGCCCAATCTTTCCAGATGAGAGAATTTGGTGTCTCTTGGCAGGAGAATTGGTTCCCCCCACATTTAAGAATGTTATTCTACTCATGCAAATCACAGCTTTTCTCTTTTCTTCCTTTCAGATCGCTACGTCTTGGTGTGGGGAGATACTTTCAGAAATCGGAGGTTCTATGGGAGATAGGTGTTAGAGAATATGGATATATACATGGGGGTCAAAATGGATGTTATCTATTGTGAAAAATGTGAATAATGTGTTTTTTATGATCATGTGTTAATGTGTATAGGTGTAGGAGTGATACTCTCTAATTTGATTCGCCCCTAGTGGTCAATGCGAACCAGACTAGATTAATATATTTAATAACTATCTAAAATATATGAAAATTAAATTAAAAAAAATATATATATATAAATAAAATATAATTCTAATTAAAGTGATTTCTAAGGTAAATTTAAAGAGTTCAGCAAATGTATAACTTAATTCTATAAGTGAAACAACTGCAAATTCATATACAGATGTATGTAAAGCGAATAGATTTATCTCTATATCGGATATTAGTAAGTAATATGATTTCTAAAATGTATTATATGTTATAAATAATAAATTGATATGTGATTATTATAAGTATGCTGAAAAAATAAAACCTTTGTTTAAACCATCTGGACTCTGTGTTTGTAATAGGAATATCCATGGACATTCTCTCTGTAGGAGACGTTTATCCCAGTCTCCTCCCCTTGGGCCTTGTGCCACATGTTCAATTCCAGTAAATGGGAGTGTTTAATATCTCCCTGATGTATTTCATTCACATGTTTGGCTACTGGTTTATCTCTTGTATTTCCAATGTCTCCCATATGTTCCAAAATTCTCGTTTTGAGATGTCTATTTGTTTTTCCCACATACATTTCGCCACACTTACATGTAATTAAATAGATCACTCCCATTGTTTGACAGTTAAAGTTCTTAATATTAAATGTCTTTGATTTCATAGATTTAGTGAAGGTTTTTGTTTTAGTCATAAAATTGCATGCTTTACATCGAGCACATGGGTAAGACCCTATAGGTTTGTCCCCATCCATGTTTTTAAAGGTTGTGCTTGAAAGTGGCTATGTACCAAAGTATCTCTAAGGTTTGCGGTTGATCTTTTAATACCATTCTTAGGTCTGGATCTTCAAGGAGAATATCCCAATATTTATTAAGGATTTTTTTGACTTGGTATCTTATGTTGTGATCAGTTTCTTGAATCCTTTTATTAGTTAGAAGTTTTGGTCTGTCCATTTGTAGCGCTTTGAAATATGCTTTTTATATTTTGTTCTTGTTTGAAATCTATTTTTCATCTCTACAGCTTGTTTTTTGTATTCAGCTGTTGTTTAGCAATTTCGATGTAATCGTTGAAATTGTCCTATGGGAATATTCTCGATGATGTGCTTTGGGTGGTGGCTTTCCGCTAGAAGCAGTGTATTAGTTGCCGTCGGTTTTCGGTATATAGCAGTAGAAGAACAAAGTTCATCAATAGTGCTCTAAATGACTATGGATAATGAAAATAACAATGTCAATACAGATATTCTTGATAGAAGATGTCTTGATGCAGGCTATTGATATACAGGTGAGTATTGGGTATGTAGGTGAGCGCTGTGTAGAGGACATATATATTGAAGTCCTAGAGGTGTTGTGAATGAAGAGTGTTAAGCTCCATCACATCACTCCTAATGAGGACAATGTCACACACGCTTGAACCACCCTAGTGTATACCTCCAAAATAGAATAAAGGATAAACTCACATGAAAAAAGCCTGGTTTCTTCTTGTTGGTGGCGTGCATCCGGAAAAGTGGTAGATAAGTGGGTATTCTGCTGGAGGCAGTGTGTCAGAGCACAGCCATAATGATCAGGAAAGCAGCTTGTGTTTAAAAGATATTCTTTATTCGGACATCATGGTGCAGTCAGGAAAATGGAGGGAGCTCTTACGCGTTTCACGCCTCGTTGGCGCTTCGTCAGAGAGTGAAAAAGTAATGCTGGGACCCCCTTGATATAGTGCCTCTCATTGCGTTTCAAATTGCTCACAGCCGCGGCTCGATTGGCCGGAAGTGACGACACCGGAAGTCAGGAACCGGATGTGACGCGACGGGCTCCATGCATGGATGGTTTGTTTACAAGCTATGCTTGTAGTCATGGAGATCGCAGCGTCATCACTCCGTAGCAATGGGGAAATCTTAATTACAAACGGGACCCAGCATTATCACCCCACCATACAAAAAACATACATAATCAAAGGTGGTGGTTAAAAACAACATCTAAAGCATATAAACTATGCATAAACTGAAGGACTCTTTGTAAACAATTTGATATTATCCATAATGTATGGTTGCAATCATATTTGTAAACGTTTTTGAGTGTCTGGTGACATATGTAAATAGTTTATAATGATAAACTTTAAATCATTGATCCGGGTTGTATAGTCTATATTGCGATCATACATGATGGATTAATATATCAGTAAAAATCTATTGTGCCAATTCTTTGCATGAAAGTATACATTTGGAACAGTTGCACAGATTTACTCGAGGTGATTTATGAAAGACTGATGACTATATCTAAGCAATGGGTGAAGCATATGTTATACATCTCGTTATAATTACATTCTATTATTTTTAAGGAGATAAAGGCAATATGAGAAAAGCAATGTATATACATCATGATATTTTAAATAGTCTTGTGATGTGTTGTAGATATATACATTGTTTTTGATGTGCATAACATTAAGTACAACAGGTTAGTTCTTCTTTCAACATAGAATTATTGATGTATGGAGAAATAATGAACATACATTTCACAAGAAGTGCTTGAGTTCCCAATCCGTATTTATACCCCCGGGTGCCAAAGACCCGAGGGTATAAATCCAGAACATTTCTCTCTGGTTCAGTACATTTTCCCTATTACCTCCTCTTGTGTGTCTAGGAATGTGTTCTAATGCACTGAATGAGAAAGTTTCACTGGAGCCTTTTGGACAATATGAGAAATGTTTAGACACTGGTAGGTTAGGATCTTCCTTTTTTATTGATCTTAGGTGTTCTGAGATTCTCACTTTTAGAGGTCTGATTGTCCTCCCAATATAGGTCATACCACAGGCACAATTAAGTTTGTATATAACATAATTGGTAGAACATGTCATAAATTGTTTTAATTTGTATTTCTGACACGTATATTTATTAGTAACTGAACTTAGTGGTGTAGCATATCTACAGTATGTACATTTGCCACATTTGTGGAAGCCTTTTGGGAGTCTATCTCGGGATGTCTTGTGTCCTGCAGTGAATAAGCTAGGAGATAGATGATATCCTATGGTCTTTGCCTTTTTATATACAAATTTTGGTAGATTATTTGTGACCGATTTCAGCCCTCTATCTAGCTCTAATACCCTCCAGTGTTTTTCTATGATGCTTCTTATCTTACTAGCCTGATTGCTAAAGGTGGTGATAAAGAGCGGGGTCTCAGATTCAGGTTCTGTGATCTTTGTTTTTATTGTTTTTTTCCTCTGTTTTGTATTTTTCAACAGTTCTGAACGATTTAATTGCAGTGCATGCATAAATGCAGAATGTATATCTGTTTCTTGATATCCTCTGTTCCTGAACCTTTCGTTCAGTATCTCCGACTGTTGTATGAAGGCTTCTTCAGTAGAACAAAGCCTTCTCAGTCGGAGATATTGACCTTTGGGTATGCCTCGTAATAGAGGTCTCGGATGGCTGCTGTTTGCCCTTAGCAGAGAGTTGCGGGCATTTGTTTTACGAAATAAATTCGTTTGAATTGTACAATTCACATCTATGGATAATCTTATATCCAAAAAGTCTATATGATTAATGTTTACTAATGATGTGAATTTTAAATTAAAAGTATTGTCATTCAGATAGTTGATGAAAGCTCCCAGTATGTCGTGGTCCCCCTCCCATATCAGGATAAGGTCGTCTATATAACGACGGTAAAAGATAATGTGCTTACGAAAAGGATTGGTGTCACCGAAAATGTGTTTATTTTCCCAGAAGCCCATAAAGAGGTTTGCATAGGAAGGTGCAAAGGAAGTACCCATGGCAGTGCCCTGTTTTTGAAGATAGAAGTGCTGGTCAAAAAGAAAATAATTGTGCTGTAATAAAAATATTATGCAATCCAAAAGAAAAGTGATTTGTGGAGTGTGTAAATTTGATAAATTAAGGAAATGAGTGACAGCTAGGATACCAAGATTGTGACTAATAATTGTGTATAGAGATGATACATCTAGTGTAACCCATGTATAATTGTGACACCAAGTGATCTCTTGTAACAAATTTAGTAAATGTGTTGAATCTCTGATATAGGACGGGAGAACCACTACTAGGGGTTGGAGATAAATATCCACGTACCTAGATACACCATCTCCCAAAGATCCAATGCTAGAAATTATTGGTCTGCCTGGTGGATTCTCCAGGGACTTGTGGATCTTTGGGAGATGGTGAAAAATAGGTACTGTGGGAAATCGGTTAAATAGATATTGAGATTCTTGTATTGACAATACCCGCAACTCCCTACCAAGGTCAATCAGTGTTTGTAGCTCTCCAAGATATAATGATGTGGGGTCTTTGTCTAACTTACAATAAGAGTTACTGTCACTTAGTTGTCTAATTGATTCTTTGTAGTAATTGTCTTTGGACATCACTACTACGGCTCCACCCTTATCAGCGTTTTTTATAATTAACGTGTTGTTATGTTTAAGCTGAAAACGGGTGTTCCGTTCTGCTATAGTCAAATTGTCAGGTTTTTTGTTGGAAAAAGTGTATCCCTTTGCTAAAGTCTGCAGGTCACGCTCTACTAATTTTTCAAAGGTCTCTAAGTAAGGTCCCTTGTTGTATGTTGGACAAAAGGTCGATCTACTTTTTAACCCTGAATGTTTTGTATGTGTGAGGAATGTAGTAAAGTCATCTATTTCTATTTCTTCTTGTTCTGCTAGCAAATCGTTAAGATCTTGAACCCTAGTGAGCTCATTGAAGTCAAAAGAATGTATGCTCGTCGCACCCACCCGTGGCTCCCGAGGAGAGGCCTCGGGAACCCGAGGCGGGGACGAGGGGCATGCAGTCTCTGATCTATTGTTGAACCATTTCTTTAATAATAATTTCCTAATAAATCTTTGAACATCAATTACAGTGGTAAACAAGTCAAAATTGTCATTCGGCGCGAAATTTAACCCTTTGTTTAGTAAATCAATCTCATCTGGAATAAGGACTGTCCCAGAGATGTTTATAACATTATTCTCATTTGGATTCAAATGTCCATCTTTCTTTTCTTTTCTTTCTGACTTTTTTCTTTTGGCCGAGCGCCTTGTTCTCTTGAACAGTTTTTTGGAGCCTTCGATTGATATGAAGTGGAGGACTCATATCTCCTGGTATACGAGGTAGATGGTCTAGAGTCCTGGTCACTATTCCCATGTGTATACCTCTCTGTGTCTGTGTCATTAGAAAAGGAAACAGATGAAGGACGTCCTTCGTTGTCTGAAATATCAGACATACTGGAGTTGTCAGCTTTGTTTTTCAGGATGGACTTATTGGGTGTAGATTTGTTAAAGTTGTCTCTATCTCTCTGTGGGTGTCTTTTTTGATTTTTGTTTTTATATGCATTTCTATATTGGTTGGGCTTTTGCCACATATAGACTTGATTGTGTATATAGTCCATTTTGTCTCGTTCATACTTTTTTTGTTTTTGTGTCATTAAGTCCTGTTCCATTGATTTGATATGTTTACTCAGTTTCTCATCACATGTATTGTATTCCTCAAAGTTTTGTAAATTATTCAAATTCTTTTGAAGGTCTGTGACTGTCTTTGATGTGGATTTCTTCTCCTCTACCTTGTGTTCTATTATCAGGTCAATTAGTTTGAATGAGCATTCATCTAGGAGTTTAATCCACTTTAGCTCAAATTCTTTTGTGGGGAACCCAAAAGATGGTGTTTTGGTAATACGTAATCCCCGTGGTAGTCTATTCATTGACCGATAATTCTCTAATGTCGTTATATCCCACCATAGTCGTATGTCTATTGATAGGGCTTTCTCGAATCTGTTAAAGAACATTGGTAGGTCAATGTCATCATCATCATCAGTTGGTAATGTCAGTCCTTCAAAGACCTGTGCTGCTTGTTTACTGCGTCTAGAGTTGTCTGTGCAAATGTGTTGATAAATCTTATGTTGTGATCAGTTTCTTGAATCCTTTTATTAGTTAGAAGTTTTGGTCTGTCCATTTGTAGCGCTTTGAAATATGCTTTTTATATTTTGTTCTTGTTTGAAATCTATTTTTCATCTCTACAGCTTGTTTTTTGTATTCAGCTGTTGTTGAGCAATTTCGATGTAATCGTTGAAATTGTCCTATGGGAATATTCTCGATGATGTGCTTTGGGTGGTGGCTTTCCGCTAGAAGCAGTGTATTAGTTGCCGTCGGTTTTCGGTATATACTTGTATGTACAGTATCTCTCCTCTTTCAGATTTAAAGATAGTAATATCCAGAAATTCTACTTTTTCTTTACTTATTTGATAAGTAAGTTTGAGATTATGTTCGTTGGTATTTAGTAGCTGGATAAATTCTTGGAGGAGTTTTTCTGTGCCATCCCATACCAAAAGCACATCATCGATGTATCTAAGCCATTTAATGATATGTATGGTCTTCATGGAGGAACTTCATGGAGTCATGCACCCCCCAGGGACCTTTAACATTGGAGGAAACCGGGGGTATTTGTACTACCGGAGCCAGCCGCAATACTGCAGAAAGTGCTTTGAGTTTGGGCACACACAGGAGAACTGTGATAAACAAAATGTAGCAGTTTGCCGCAAATGCAGAAAGGAGGGTCATTACGCTGCAGAGTGCAAGGAGCCATCTAAATGTGACTTATGTGAGGAAACAGGGCACATGGCTAGAAATTGTACTAAGAAGAGGACATATGCACAGGCTGTAAGAAGAAAGGAAACTGCAGAGCGCGCAGATGGATGGGTTAATAAGTAGAGTGAATATGATCTGATGCATGGCACTGAAAGCAGGGAGGAAACGCCCGTGGAACCAGCTGCTGAGGTTCCCCCTGATGAGCCCTTAACGAGGGGAGAATCAGCAGCTGAGGAGCTGGAGGAGGAGTTGCCAGATACAGGCATGGATCAGGGCCAGGCAGAAGGGGAGGTGCCTCTTACAGCAGGATTGATGGAGGATGTACAGAGAGAAGAAGATGTGGCCCTGGAAAGGGAGAAGGAAAAAGGTTCAGCAGAAAGCATGGATACGCTGGCTGCAGGAGGGCAAGAAGAGCGCCCGGGGAAAAGAAAGATGGAAAAGGAAGAAAAACATACTCCTGCAAAAGCAAGGTGCCGTGGAGGGCTGTTGGAGGATACTGTGAGCGAGGCATCAGCCAGCAGCAGGGATGAGAGGGAAGAAGTGATCAGCCAGGTGGGAAGCCTCTCACCCAGCCCTTCCTCCTACTCAGGACCGCCGGATGGGCAGGATTCTCCAGGGGGGAAAAGCGAATCTTTTGTGGAAGAATGCTTAGCAAATAACATGGTGTTGGGGTACAGTGAAGAGGTGGAGAGAGCCCCCCTCAAGGATAACCAGGACATAAGATAAGTATGGGTTTTTTTTTTCTCCCCTGGTGATATTTTGTGTTTTTGTTCTCTCAAAAAAAGCTGAATGACTTTGGTAACAGCCGCACTTACTGTGAGAAGCTTAAAAAGCCCGGCAAGGAGAGCGAGGATTTTGGACTTGGTGGCCAAGCAAAAAAATGACATTATTTGTTTGCAGGAAAGTGGGATCACAGACCCACCAAGAAAAGAAGAACGGGTTTGGGGGGATTCTGTATGGTCTGGCAGTAGGGAGAGCAGAAATAGTGGGATAGGGATTTTATTTAGGGGACAGGAGTTTAACATTTGTAAATATGAAGTGATAGAACCGGGAAGGTTAATGTTTGTTTTGTTTAAGTGGAGGGGGAAATGTTTAGATTATTTAATGTTTACGCTTCGCCTGAGGAAAGGCAAAGAAGGAATTTGTTTGAAGTTTTAAAAAAGTTTTGCCAGGGAGAGTCCAAACGCTTGTGATTGGTGACTTTAACTGCATACTTAATGAGGGGGACGGGGGGGGGGGGGGAAGGAGCAAGCCAGATGCTTCAGGGATTCTGTTGAAAAATATGTTGAATGATTTTAGTCTAAGGGATGCGTTCAAAGTGTGGGGGGAAGGAAAAAAGGAGTTTACATGGGTTAGTGAGAGTGGAGGGGTAAAATCAAGGATTGGTCATGTTTTTATTCCAAAGGGTGTAAAGGTGGAGGAATGGAAAGGGGTAAAAGTGCTGTTCTCAGACCATGTGTGTGTGCAATGCAAATTAGAACTGGAGGGGATAGAGAGGCATGGGAATGGCTTTTGGAAACTAAATGTGTCCTTGCTAGAGGAGGAGGGGGTAAGGAAGCAGTATGAATGTATGTATGTTAGATTAAAGGCGAGAATGAGGGAATTTGGGGGGTGAGTGAATGGTGGGAGTGGGTAAAGGAAAAAACACAGAAGTTTTTCATCAAAAAGGTGTGGAAAAAGCAAGAAGGCAGGAGGAGGAATATAGAAGGGCAATATTAAGGAAACAGTTTCTTTTTAGGCTGAGAGACATGGGGGAAGATGTGAGGGAGGAATTAGAGAAAGCAAGGAAGGGGGTTAGAAAATTAGTAGAAGAGAAAGGGGAAAAAATCATTCATGATGCAAGAGTGGAAGCAGTGGAAAAAAATGAAAAATGTACCTCTTTCTTTTTTAAGAAAGCTTATTCTGGCAAAGCAAGCTTAACCCCTGTGCTAAATAAAGAGGGGGAGGAGGTGAAGGGAACAGAGGGGGTGCTGAGGGAAGTGAGGGGTTTTATAGGGACTTATTTAAGGAAAAAGAAAGAGACAGCAATATAGAGAAAGATGTGATTGGAAACATTGAAAATAAATTAGATAAGGAAGATCAGGAGTTTCTAAAGAGAGAAGTAAATGAGGACGAAGTACAGGAAGTAATAAGGAGTGGGAGGAAAGGGAAAACACCTGGTAAGGATGGATTGCCCCATGAATTCTATGTGCAAATGTGGGATGTGATTGGAGCGGAGGTAATACATCTATGCAAAGAGATAATGACAAAAGGAAGAACACCAGAAACCTGTAAGGAAGGAATAATCACCCTGATATTCAAAAAAGGGGATAGAAGGGACCTGGAAAATTGGCGTCCTATAACCCTGTTAAATGCTGATTACAAGATTGTGGCAAAGTTGATAATGTTGAGAATTAAAGTGGTAATTAGCAAACTTGTAGAGGAGGAGCAGGTGTGTGCTGTGCCAGGGAGGCAGATAACAGGGAACTTAAGGCTTATTAGAGACATGATTTGGCACTGTAACAAAGGGAAGCAAGCTTTAGGTTTGGTTAACATCGATTTTGAGAAGGCATGTGACCGCCCCTCTCACGGGTTTTTGTTTAAGGTTTTAGAGAAGCTGGGGATTCCAGTGGAGGTTGTAGATTGGATAAAATGTTTGTACAGGGATATATTTAGTAGAGCCCTAGTTAATGGGTTTTTGTCAGAAAGGATACAGGTAAAGTCAGGGGTGAGGCAAGGTTGTCCGCTGTCACCTTTGGCCTTTATATGCGCAATAGAACCGCTTTTGCAGAGCATCAGAAGTGACAAAGTGATAAGAGGCGTAGAAATACCTGGGAGTCGGGGGAGAAATATAAAAGTTTTAGGATACATGGACGATCTGACTCTGGTATGTACTAATCAAATGGCCCTTAAAAGAGCTCAGTTACATGTGGAAATCTTCTGCCAGGCTTCAGGTTTTAAAGTAAATTGGAGTAAAAGCAGCTGCAAGGCTTTTGGGGCCTGGCAGGAACTGGATCAAAGTGGGATTCCAGAAGAAGAAAAACAGATAAAATTATTAGGGGTGTTGTTTGATGAGGATCTTAGAGGAGAGGCAAACTGGGAAATGATAGGGGGAAAAATTAGCAGAAAAATCCAGTTTTGGACATTAAGAAAATTATCTTTAGAAGGGAATATATTAGTGACGAAAGCGGTACTTGTGCCAATTTTACTTTACATGGGAATGGTTTTCCCTCCCACAGCAAAGTGGATCAGGAAGATTACAAGGTTCCTGTTTATGTTTTTTGGGGGTCAAAAGAGGAAAAATTGGTGAGACAAATTGTATGTAAGGAGAAGGTGAAAGGTGGCAAAGGAGCTCCAAGGATGGAGGTGATTTTGGGGGCAAAGTACATCCAAGTTTGTATAAAGTTGATTAATGGGGAAGAAACAAAAGCTGCCTGCATGGGGAGATATGCTGCGGGGGGATGCTGAGGAAACTAGGGTTGTGTAATACAGACCTGAGGAGGCCGTTTTGTTTTGAGACACCAGAAAATTACAGGGTAATAGAGGAATTTATTAGGGAGTTTGATTTGGTTGAGGTAGAAAGATCACTATGGGATGATCAAAGAAAATTACAAGAGTGATTATAGAAAGAGATGAGTATGAAAGTGTTGGGTGGTTGGTTGAAAAGCATTTAAAAATAATGTGGAAGAATGTAAATCACAAGGGGCTGACAAACACTCAGAAGGACGTGACTTGGATGGCAGTGCACAGCTGCCTGCCCGTAAGGGAATTCCAGAGGAAAAGACATCTAGCAGAGTCAGAAATATGCCCTAGAGAAGGGTGTGGAGGAGTAGAGGATGTGGTCCATCTGTTCTGGAATTGTAGCTTTGTCAGAAGGGTATGGAAGTGTCAGGGGAAGCTGATAAAAGAGCTGATAGGGATCAGGACTCTAGCATTCAATATGATGATGTATGGGTTGTGTGAGGTGGAGGGGGAGAGGAGGAGCGTGTTGTGGAAGATAATAAACTGTATAAAAGAAGTGGTGTGGGATGTAAGGAATGTGTTAATATTTAATAAAGAAGAGATTGGAGTGAATGTGTGTGTGAGAGTTGTTCTGAGCAAAATGTATACATATTATCTGTTGGATGTGAAGCGGTTGAGGGAAAATGAAGGAAGAGAATTATGGAAACCAAAAGTGTGGAATAAAATGGTTAAAAATGTATAAAAGGGTGGGGAGAGGAGGGATTATCTGGGTTTTCCTTATAGGGATAGGAAAATGTATTATTGTTTGTGCAAAATGTATAGAAAAATATAGAGGGAAAAAAAGAGGTGAAAATGTTGATGTGTTAATAGATTGAGAAATTGAGGGGTGTTTGGGGGAGAGAAAGGGAGTGTGGTGAGAGGGTAGGGGGGGGGGGGCATATGCTCTTACCAAAGGGAGAGAGAAAGAAAGCTTCCCGGAAAGGGGGGAAGTAATTGTGAGGAGCAATAATGTGCTACGAGGGTCCGTTTGGTGGAGTATCGGAGAGAAGGGGCCGGTGCTCCCCTCCGGTGGGAGACCGTCGGAGGAAGAGCATATGGGGAGTGTGCGAGCTGGAAAGAGGGAAAATGTGTTGGATGAGGGAAAACAGGACAGGTGTTTGTCCCTGCATAGGGTGCTAGTTAATGAGGGGAAAGAGTTTTTCTTTATTATAAAATGTATTTGAATGTTGAAATATGAAATGTATTAACAAAATGTATGGGTTGTTGTAATGAAAGGGGGGTTTGTTATTTTCCGAAAAGTAGCTCTGTAAATAAATATAAAAACATTTAATAGAAAAAAAAAAAAAAAAAAAAACGATCCTGCAGGTGGCTCTCCCAGGGCGAGGCTTGCTCATTGCACTTGGAGCTAGCTGACCTCTGCGATTTCCCCACATGCGGGAAACTCGACTGCACAATTTCTGGTAGTGGGGGACTGCGTGCGCGCTCTCCCCTGTTTTTGGACTGTTAGAAAAACAGAAACAAAAATAAACAACAACAACCACCACCCACAGCACAGGTGTTTGTTCAGACAAGCTGCTATTGCCACTGCTTGGGCTTTGGGCCTGGTCAATAACTGTGGCAAAAAAGGAGCAAACACCCACCCACCAAATAGCCAGGTAACAACATCTCAAACAGCGAGAAATTACAATTAGGCACCTGCGCAGACATTTAGGAATAAATTCAGGTGGATTGGGAAATACGGAAACACATATAATTCATGAAAAAAACATTCTAAACAAAAAGGGCCAAGAACTGTACAATATGAGTCGCTGCTGCAGCAGCAGTAAAAATGTATCCCTCTCTTTCCAATGTCCACCTCTCTGGCTGATTGTTTTCTTTTCTTTTTTTGGTTTGAGATACGAATCTCTCTATTATTATACTGAGATAAGTGCAATACACAATGTATAGGTGATTTCAAAGTCACAATTGTATGTTTGATGCCTTTTGAAATATTGTATAAAGCAGCACATTTACAAACAAATCTGGATTCATTTTTTTTTTTTAAATGGCCGTTCCTTGCAGGATATGGGTTTTTATTTCACCCCCTCCCCACCCTAGTTCTACATGGTATGTATGGGTCTCTGTAGCCAGACCACCCCATGTGATGATATCACAAAGGGAGTATACAGTACGTTCTAGAGTTTCTAGGCTCCAAAGTAACAAAGAGCGGCATTTAAAACCAACAGATTGCAAACTATCTGCTGAGCGTTGCAAAAAACAATATCTATCTATCTATCTATCTATCTATCTATCTATCTATCTCTATCCAGGGAGCAGCAGACAGTGTTAGCTTGCTTCTATATTTATGCAAATGCCAGGTAAGCAGCCATGCTGGTAAAGGGCAAAGTGACAATTGTGCCAGCATGACAGGGCACCTCTCCAGCAGCAGCAGCAGCAGCAGCAGCAGCAGCAGCAGCAGCAGCAGCAGCAGCAGGTGTCAGTGGAGGTCAGAAAAAGTGAGTGCCGGCAGGTAGGGTAGATGAAGAAAGCCACCCCAGAAATATGGTGTCCCCCTGTCCCCCTCTCCGCCAGCTGAAATGACAGAGCTGAGCGGTGTTCAAAGTGATTGCTTCTTCCTTTTAAAACCAATAAGAAGTACCTTGCGGCGAAGCTTGGCTTCTCTGGGTGCTTGTTGGATGGGCGGGGGAGGGGCTTTTCTTCTAGGGAGGGGATGTCTTGGATCTATGTTGTTTGACAAATATTCGCTGCTGCTGCTGCAGCTGCTGCTGCAGCTGCTGCTGCAGCTGCTGCTGCAGCTGCTGCTGCAGCTGCTGCTGCTGCTGCCGCTGCTGCTGCTGCTGCTGGACAAATGTTTGCATGGAATGGCCTAAGCTGATCCTTGCTGCAGGTTCTGGCTCAGATACTAGGCCTCAGCTACTGTGGTGGTTGCCGCTGCTGGCTGCTGCCACTGCACCAATGACCAGGCTGCTCTCTCCACAAGGGTGACACTTGTCCTGGGACAGGGCTAGTTGCCCCCCCAGCGCCATTCCAACTCATACTTACCTGGCAGGGGAGTTTTAAGCCATGAGCCTGCAGGGGGCGCCACTGGAGAAAGTCTAAGCTTAGAGCTCGGGAGGCGGAGCCGTGAGAAGTATCTATTTTTTTGGGTGAAAGACCTTAAGAAGAAGAAGGATGGAGAATAGGACGCAATTCATCACGAATACGATAAGATTCATACTGAAAGAAGGACGCAGAGGCCTGAGACTGGAGGAGCTGTGGCTGACTATATTGGAGGGTACGTTAAAAATAAGGAAGGAACAAGTGTACTGTATCCAGGAGTTCCAGAGGCGAGGTTTCTATGATGTTACTCTTGAAACAAGCGTGGATTGCGTGAATTGTATGGAAAAAGCCAGAATGGACAAGGGTGAGGACTGCATGCAAGGAATTGAGCTGGTGCCGTGCTTTGCGAAGGGAGAAATCCCCATAACTGTTCATATGTACAATCCGTACACACCGCCAGAGGATGTAAAAATTTTCCTGTCTAGGTATTGCGAATCTGTAAAGGGAGGGGAGAGGCTGAATAACTTTTTTGGCATTTATACTGGTAAAACCAGGTATTGGTGCAAGTTAAGAACAAGTGCAGATGGAATTGGGGGAGTCATGCACCCTCCAGGGAATTTTAACATTGGTGAGAATCGGGGGTTCTTGTTTTACCGAGACCAGCCGAGATACTGCAGGTTTTGTTTTAGCTTTGGGCATACACAGGAGATCTGTGAAAAAAAGGATATAGCAGTGTGCCGTAAATGCAAAAAAGAGGGCCACCATACAGCGGTGTGCAAGGAGACAACCTGCTGCGATTTGTGCGGGGACACAGGGCCAGACACTGTATGAAAAAAAGATCTTATGCCCAGGCTGTTGGAAGATTGGAAGTGTGTGAGCAAAGTGCGGGCTTTGCTTCTGCAGAATCTCCTTATGACAAGGAACATGGAAGTGAGCGTATGGAGGAAACGCCCGTTGTCCCAGCTGTTCTAGGTGTGGTCCCTGACGAGCAGACAAGGCGGGGAGCACCTGAAGCTGAGGGGGTGGAGGCCAGAACGGAGGAGGAGGAGAAAGAGGAGGCGGACCTGCCTGATACAGACCTGCCTGATACAGACTTGCCTGATACAGACTTGCCTGATACAGACCTGCCTGATACAGACCTGCCTGATACAGACCTGCCTGATACAGACCTGCCTGATACAGACTCTGATGTGATGTTGGCAGAAGGAGAGGAGCCTCTCATGGCGGAGACTCTTGAGGTAGCAGATAAGGAGGAGGAGCTGCGCCAAACAGAGGAGGAAGGAATAATGGACATACTGGATGCTGGAGAGAAAGAAGAACGCCGAGGAAAACGAAAGAAGAAGGAGGAAAGAAGCACCCCTTCAAAAGTGAGGTGCCATGAAGGGGCTCTGCCGGGTACTGCCAGCGAGACATCTTGCAGCAGCAGAGAGGAGGAGTACTCGGAAAATGTGTACAGTCCCGGGGAGGGTTCCCCCCACCCTATTCTGGTCCGCAGATGGGCAGGGATCACCGGGGGGCCAAAGTGCAACGTATTTGGAAGAGTCCCAAATGGAAAATTTTATGCACGGCTTCAATGACAAGGAGGGATTACCACCCCCCCTTTCCCCCACGGATGACTTAAGATGAGTATGGTTTTTTTCACTTTCATGATGGTATGGGGTGTTTTTCTCTCTTCCTAAGGGCTGAATGACTCTAAAATTAGCATCACTTAATGTGAGAAGTTTGAAAAGCCCGGCTAGGAGGGCCAGGATTCTGGACTTGGTAGCAAAAAAAAAAAATGACATTGTTTGCCTGCAAGAATGTGGGATTTCAGACCCACCAAGAAAAGAGGTTTGGGTGTGGGGAGAATCTCTGTGGTCTGGGAGCCAGGAGAATAAAAATAGTGGGATAGGGATTTTGTTTAGGGGTCACGAATTTAAAATCTGTAAACACAAGGTGATAGAACCGGGAAGGTTAATGTTAGTTTTGTTTGAATGGAGGGGGGAAATGTTCAGGTTATTTAATATGTATGCATCTCCAAAAGAGAAACAAAGAAGAGATTTGTTTGAGAAATTGAATTTTTTTTTGCCAGGGAGAGTACAAACCCTGGTGGTGGGGGATTTTAATTGCATACTGAATGAGGGGGATAGGGTGGGAGGGGCGGAAAGGAGCAGACCAGATGCTTCGGGTATTTTTTTGAAAACCCTTTTGAGTGATTTTAGTTTAAGGGACGCTTTCAAAGTTTGGGGTAAAGGGAAGAGGGAGTTTACGTATTTCAGTGAGTGCGGGATAGTAAAATCAAGGATTGACCATATTTTCATTTCTAAAGGAATAAAGGTGGGGGAATGGGAAGTTTCAAAAGAATTGTTTTCAGACCATGTATGTGAACAATGTATTTCAGAACTGGAGGGAATGGAAAAGCATGGAAAGGGTTTCTGGAAATTGAATGTTTCATTGCTGGAGGAGGAGTGGATAAGAAACAATATGAACGAATGTATGCAAAGTTAAAGGGGGAAATGGGGGAGTATGGGGAAGTGATTGAATGGTGGGAATGGGTTAAGGGAGAAAATAAAAAAAATTGTTAAAAAAGGTGTAGAGAAGGCAAGGAGGCAGGAGGAAGAGTACAGGATGGCAATTTTGAGGAAACAGTTCCTCTATAGGCTAAGAGAAATGGGGGTAAATGTGGAAGAGGATCTGGGGAAAGAAAAAAAGTTTTTAGGGATTTAATAGAGGGGAAAGGTAGGAAAATAATCCACGCAGCTAGGGTAGAAACTGTGGAGAAAAATGAAAGGTGTACTCCGTTCTTTTAAAAAAAAGCTTATACAGGGAGAACCTTTTTATCCCCAGTGTTAAACAAAGAGGGGGGGGGAGGTGAAGAATACAGAGGGGGTGTTAAGAGAGGTGGAAGAGTTTTGCGAATCTGTAAAGGGAGGGGAGAGGCTGAATAACTTTTTTGGTATTTATACTGGTAAAACCAGCAATTAGTTAAGGGTCCCGCAACGTTAGACCCGGAAGTTATATGGTTGAACAAGTTTTATGTGATTTAATATGTTTAGTTGCAATGCCTTTTGAAGGAGGGCTCTCCGGCCTCCCTGATGACTCTCAGAGAGCGGCGCTCAGGGAAGTCTCCCAGAGGCAATAGGCCTACTACCTTCATCCTTAGAGAGATGAGGGTCTCTAAAACTGGGCTCTTGGACAGCCCACTTTCTTTTCTTTATCCACTCTTTTCTCACCCCCCTCTCTTTCCCCTCCTCCCCCATCTCCCCCATGCCCCCCCAGCCATCCACGTGCCCAGAGAACACAGGGGACGATCTTGCAGAACCAACTCTCATCAGCACCAGGTACTCTATACAAAAGAAAAGTCGCACATAAAAATGAACACAACCCTGTTTCTCTATCCACACACACCCAGCAGGGACGAGCACATACGCAGACGGCCAGGGTCTCCAGAAACCAAGATTCCACAAAAATCCTACTCAGAGGTCAAGACAAGGTATGACTGTAGAGACGCCCACCACCTTGGGAAAGTGGAGGGACAGACAGAAGTCCTGAAATACCATCCAGGTAACAATGGCCCATAACACAACACTTAAACTAATATCCCTAAATGTCAGAGGACTAAACTCAGTACTTAAAAGACGGCTCTCTCTTCAGGAGCTCAAAAAGACGAAGGGAGACATCCTGTTTTTACAGGAAACTCACTTTAACACGACAACACCCCCCAATACCTTCCAGAGATATTACCCTCAGACCTACTATGCAACCTGCCCAACCAAAAAGAGAGGGGTAGCTATTTTGTTCATATATATGTATATACGCCCCAAACGAGGCCCAAGCTGACTTCCTGAGAGAACTTTGTGACAGCCTAGCTCCCCAGCCTAGAACTACACTGTTGTTGGTCGGAGACCTAAATATGCTTGTAGACCCCGACCAGGACAGGATGAGCACATTAGATACCCCCCTCCCTCGTGCTACGGAGAAAAATGCTAGGGAATTCCGTAACATACTGAAAGAGTTCGCATTAATGGATATCTGGCGAGCTCAGCACCAGGGTCAGAGGGACTACTCCTACTTCTCCCCCCCGCACCAGACCTACTCAAGGATTGATTATTTTCTGGGTACTAAGGATATCTTCCAGGCAACCTCCCAGTCAGATATAGGATCAATATCCTGGTCGGACCACGCCCCGGTCTCGCTGACGCTCTCCCTCCCCTTCTATAAAAATAGCCAATACAACTGGAAACTAAATGATTCTCTGTTAAACCAACCAGATGTAGAAATAGAAATTAAACAAAAACTCAGAGAATACTTTACACTGAACAAGGGCTCCGTAGAGTCATCAGCGATGCTATGGGAGGCCCATAAGGCTACAATCAGAGGGAATATCATTTCCATAGCCTCATACAAGAAAAAAGCACGACAGAAATTGTACAACGAATTGGAGGGAAAAGTCCAATTACTGGAACAAAAACATAAAACTAATCCCTCAAAAAAATTACTCAAAATATTAGATAAAGCCAGATCTGAATTCAAACAGATACAACTCGATGAGGTGGAGAGGGCGCTGTGGTGGACCAGGCAAAAATACTACGATAAAGGGAATAAGGCCGACCGGTTATTAGCATCCAAGCTAAGAGGTCTGAGAAATAAAGCCCAAGTATCAGCTTTGCAAACAAAGACAGGTGCCAAAACATATTGCGAGAAACAGATAGCAGCCGAATTCTCAGACTTCTACTCTAAATTATATAATCTAAAGTTCCCAAAAAATAGATCCTCTAACGAGGAAGCTATAGCTAAATATTTAGATTCATGTAACCTTCCAAGCCTCTCAGAAGGGGATCTTGCAGAACTAAACAAAGAAATCTCCCAAGAGGAGCTCTTAAATACCATCTCCCAACTAAAACCTAGCAAAACGCCAGGCCCAGATGGGTTCTCCAATCAACATTATAAGACATTCAAGCTAATTCTAGCTCCATATCTCCTTGATATGTTCAACGAGTTTCTGGAGGGAACAACCATCCCAGCATCTATGTCTAAGGCCAATCTAGCAGTCATACCAAAGGAAGGGAGAGACCCACTACAGTGCGGTAGTTATCGCCCCATAGCCCTCCTTAATTCGGATCTAAAACGTTTCAGTAAAATTTTGGCCAACAGATTAACCCCCATACTACCAAGCCTAATACACATAGATCAAGTCGGGTTTATTTCCGGCAGGCAGGCCTCAGATAATACCAGGAAAATCATTTACATAATCGACCATGTACATCTCTCATCCACGAAGGCCATCCTATTGAGTCTAGATGCGGAAAAAGCATTCGATAGGATCAGATGGGACTTTTTAGATCAAACATTAATCAAATGCGGATTTAAGGGCCACTATCTGGCAGGGGTCAGAGCCCTGTACAAAAGTCCCACGGCCGTCGTGAAGCTCCCAGGAGGAGACGCAAACCCTATAAACATTAAGAATGGCACGCGACAAGGATGCCCCTTGTCTCCGCTTCTATTTGCCCTCTCTATCGAACCCTTGGCAGCAACAATTAGAGAGGATAAAAATATAAATGGTATTGAAATTGGGGGGACAAACTATAAGATATCCCTCTTTGCTGATGACATTATCCTGACTCTGGCCAACCCCTTGACCTCACTCCCGAATTTACACTCACAATTAGACAAATTCAGCAAACTCTCAGGATACAAAACTAATATGGATAAGTCGGAAGCATTAAATATATCCCTACCCCACCCCGAGGTCAAATTACTGCAAATAAATTTCAATTATAGGTGGAGCTCCACAAAAATCAAATACCTAGGAATACAAATAACACGGGAGTACAAAACACTATTTCAATACAATTACCCACCCCTATTTGAGAGACTAAAAAAAGACCTTCAAAGCTGGAATGGATATCAGATATCTTGGCTAGGAAGAATAGCCACGGTAAAAATGAACATCCTACCAAGACTTCTGTATTACTTCCAGACTCTCCCTATTGATATCCCACTAGGTGAACTCAAAAATTTGCAAAACAAAATCTTCCAATTTATTTGGCAAAATAAAAGACCAAGGGTAGCTGGAACTATCTTGCTAGCACCAAAGGAAAGCGGAGGCTTGGCAGTCCCGGATATCATGAAATATTATTTGGCGGCCCAACTCAAACAAGTTATAATGTGGAACAACGAACCAACCACAAGCTGTTGGATTGGGATTGAGTCTGCCTATGCGAGACCTCTCTCACTCCCGGCCACCCTGTGGACCGAGAGGGGTAGGGAGACCTTCTCAGAAACATTAAAGCTGGGAGCAATGAAATGTACATGGAGAATATGGACTAAAAATAAAGATAGGTTTAACCTAACGGCCTCACCCTCACAACTAACGCCCATATTTAACAACCCGGAGTTCCCACCAGGCTTGTTCCCACAGAGACTCAGTGAATTTAAAAAGTTAAAGATAATGGTAGCAGAGCAGTTTATAGGAAACGGAAAGATCCTATCGATTCAAGAACTAGAGAAAAAACACCAAACAGTGAACCTGCCAATATTTGGCTTCCTGCAGATCAGGCATTACCTGCAAACTCTTTCCAAAGAATTAACATTTCAACCATTAACAAATTCCGAGCGCCTATGCAGGAAAGGATATTACTGTAAGGGGTTGATTTCGGAAGTGTATCTGGGTCTGGCAAGAACAGCAGGTTGTTCCCAACACAATTATATGCTCAAGTGGGCGGAAGATTTGAACATAGAGATCGATAGGGAAGACTGGGAGGATATCTGGGAGGCAGCTTCCAAAACATCAATATGCACCACCACCAAAGAGAACATTTATAAAATTCTATTTCAATGGTACTTAACCCCGAGTAGGTTGAGCCAGATCTTTCCCGGGACCCCAGATTTGTGCTGGAGGGGATGCGGACAAAGAGGAGATATGGCTCACATCTGGTGGAATTGTCCAAAGATTCAGGTGTTCTGGGTCATGATCAAATCATTAATCCGAGAATACCTGGGGGTGGAGGTTGAGATGGACCCGCTGACCATGGTGCTGGCTAAACCAATTGACGAGCTAGAGACGGCAGAAAACAAAATGACAATACACGTACTCACGGCAGCTCGCTGTTGTGTGGCAGCTGCCTGGAAAAAAATAAATCCACCATCCAAACAGACAATACTACGAAGACTCCGCGAAATAAAGTCAATGGAGCTCCTTACAGCAAAACTAACCCAAAAAATGGACAAGTTCCATAAGACATGGGAAATATGGCCAGGTGTGTAACAGACTACTACGAAAGCTATCGGAAAAAACTAAGGGGCCAATTGGGCTGGTCCCCCCCCCCCTTCCCCCCCCTCTCCTCCCCTCCCTTTCTCTCCCTCCCCAACTCTACTTTCCTCCCCCTCTCCTTTCACCCCTCTCTCTCCCCCTATCCTTTCTTTTTTCTTCCCTGACAATAAAAGTTGCACACAAAGAAGCGGCCGCTTCCACTTTAATGTACCTAATGGGGGAGTATGTGAATAGGCAATACTCAACACAACTAGTTACATATTTAACTTAAACAGGAACAATGATTCGTGAATATTTACTATGTTGTACATGACAGTTAGTACTCCTCCAATGTTTGTAAAACGAAATGTATGATATGTGTGTACACTGCCGACACAGTTTATCCGAGTGCGGCTCATTCCGCAAGCCGGGAAATGTCCCGGCTTGCGAGCCGCACTCCCTCAGCGTGCCGCGCATCACCGATGCGCGGTCACGCATCATCGGGTGCCAGCGCCCCCTGCACGCGCGTCCAGGGCTCCCCGAGGGAGCCCTGGTGTCCCGCGATCGCGGGACGGCGGCAGGGGGTTCCGGGGGACCCGGCAGCGGTAGGGAGAGCGCCCCGATCGGAGGGCGTTCTTCCGCTGCTTCGGCGCGCGCCCGTCACCCTGCGGCGCGCGCCAGGATACTGCTGCGGCCAAGAACGGGCAAATGCTCGAATAAACTTGGCCGCAGCAGTACATATTTAACTTAAACAGAAACAATGATTCGTGAATATTTACTATGTTGTACATGACAGATAGTACTCCTCCAATGTTTGTAAAACGAAATGTATGATATGTGTGTATTTTGTGAAAAACAATAAAAAAATTGAAATAAAAAAAAAAAGCTTATACAGGGAGAACCTTTTTATCCCCAGTATTAAACAAAGAGGGGGGGAGGTGAAGAATACAGAGGGGGTGTTAAGAGAGGTGGAAGAGTTTTACACAGACTTATTCAAGGAGAAGGAAAGAGACAGCAGTATAGAAAAAGATCTAATGGAGCAAATTGAAAAAAAACTTAACAAAGAGGATCAGGATTACTTGAAGAGAGATTTAAATGAGGAAAGAGATAAGGGAAGCAATAAGGGAAGGGAAAAAAGGGAAAACGCCAGGAATAGATGGACTACCACACGAGTTTTATGAGCAGATGTGGTATGTAATACCAGATTCCTTCAAGGAAGGGATTATTATGTTGATCTTTAAAAAAGGGGACAAAAAAGATCTAAGAAATTGGCGTCCCATAACCCTGCTGAACTGGTATTATAACATTTTGGCCAAAGTAATAATGGTAAGACTAAAAATGGTGTTGGATAAATTAGTTGAGGAGGAGCAGGTGTGTGGCGTACCGGGGAGGCAGAAAACAGAGAACCAAATATTAATTAGAGATATGATTTGGTACTGTAAGGAAAGGGGACAAGCGTTAGTTTTGGTTAATATTGATTTTGAGAAGGCTTTTGACCGACTTTCACATTGTTTTCTGTTCAGGGTGTTAGAAAAAATTGGGATACCGGTGGAGGTTGTAAGCTGGATCAGGGTTTAGTACAGGGATATATTCAGTAGAGTTTTGGTAAATGTTTTTTTGACAGACAAGATAAGTGTAAAGTCTGGAGTAAGACAGGGATGTCCGCTGTCACCTTTGGCTTTTGTATGTGCTTTAGAGCCGCTTCTGCAGATCATCAGAGGCGACAAGATAATAAGAGGTGTGGAAATACTGTACCAGGGAGTGGGGGTAGAAATGTAAAAGTATTAGGCTATATGGACGACCTGACGTTGGTGTGTACCACTCAAGTGGCCCTTAGAAGGGCTCAGTTTCATATTGAAACCTTCTGCCAGGCTTCAGGTTTCAAAGTGAAATGGAATAAAAGTAGCTGCAAGGCTTTTGGAGAATGGCAGAATTTGGATGTTTGTGGGATCCCTGTGGAAGAAGAACATTTAAAATTGTTAGGGGTGTCTTTTGATGAAGATTTTAGTGGAGAGGTTAATTGGGAAAAGATTGGGGAGAAAATAAAGAAAAAAATCCAGTTTTGGGCATTGAGGAAATTGTCGTTTGAGGGAAAAATTTTAGTTACAAAGGCGGTATTGGTACCAATATTGATTTACATGGGGATGGTTTTTCCTCCAACAACAAAGTGGATTAGGAAAATTATGCGTTTTTTGTTTATGTTTATTTGGGGGTCAAGAGTGGAAAAATTGAATAGAGGGATCATTTTTAAGGAGAAGGGGAAAGGGGGGCAAGGGTTCCCTAGGATCGAATTGATATTGGGGGCTAAATATGCGCATTTTTGCATAAAGCTAGTCAACAAGTTTTCAAAGATGGCTTGCATGTTGAGGTACGCTGCCGGGGGGATGCTGAGGAGACTAGGGTCCTGTGAAGCAGATTTAAGGCGCCCTGTCTGTTTCATGACCCCCTTTTTTTTACGGGGTCATAGAGGGTTTTATCAGAGATTTCAATTTGAGGGTGGTTGACAAAACTCTTTGGGAGGACCATAGAAATTTTCAAAAAGTGATTAGGGATAGAGACGAGTTTGAAAGCAGTGGATGGCTGATTGAAAGCAAGCTAAAGGAAATGTGGAAAAAATTGAACCACAAGGGATTGATTAATTCCCAAAAAAACGTTGCTTGGATGACAGTGCATAGTTGCCTCCCAGTAAGAGAATTTCAGAAGAGAAGAGACCTAGCTAGAACTGCAAGGTGTCCAAGGGAAGGATGTGCAGGGATTGAGAGTGTGGTCCATCTGTTTTGGAATTGCACTTTTGTGAGATCGGTGTGGAAGTGTATGGGAATTTATTTCTGGAATTGAAGGAGTAGGTATTAATGTTAGGATTAGGCTAATTAAAATACGTGAGTACACAAGATTGACATTAAAACCAGTGAAATCAAACAACGTGGGAAAAACAAAGCTTCAGTTATAGAGAATCTCAAACACTTCCCAGTGATATCCATAGAACAGGAACCTGCAGTAAGATGCATTGAAAAGGTCAGCCAAACCACTATCCCCATTCGAGCTCCTGGCATTAAAACCAGTGTAATCAAACAACGTGGGGAAAACAAAGCTTCAGTTATAGAGAATCCCAAACACTTCCCAGTGATATCCATAGAACAGGAACCTGCAGTAAGATGCATTGAAAAGTTCAGCCAAACCACTATCCCCATTCGAGCTCCTGGCATTAAAACCAGTGTAATCAAACAACGTGGGGAAAACAAAGCTTCAGTTATAGAGAATCCCAAACACTTCCCAGTGATATCAATAGACAGGAAGCTGCAGTAAGATGCATTGAAAAGTTCATCCAAACCACTATCCCCATTCCAGCTCCCGGCATTAAAACCAGTGAAATCAAACAAAGTGGGGAAAACAAAGCTTCAGTTATAGAGAATCCCAAACACTTCCCAGTGATATCCATAAAACGGAAAGCTGCAGTGACATTCATTAAAAAGGTCAGCAAAACCACTATCCCCATTCCAGCTCCTTTCAACCAGCAGCACCAGCTTTCTAACCTGCAGCACCAGCTTTCAAACCTGCAGCTTCCTATCAATGTACCCAGTAGAGTGGACAACTCCACACCATCCTTCTGTCAACAGCCTCTCCAAGATGCTGCAAAGCCATGAAGGTTCAATGGATGCAAAGACACCTGCTGTTACTCATATTAATCCTAAACTGAAGAAAACTCAGGAGATCGGGATCAAACGTAAAAATGCAAAGACTCCTGCAGTTACTCATAGTCCTGAGCGGAAGACACCTCAGGAGATGGGGATCAAACGTAAACAGAACAGCAATAGCAAGCAGGTAGTGAAGACCAGCTTTTTCAGTTTTAAGCAAGCACTGGCTTGTGGTACTGATAATAACCCCAAAGCTCTCAAAAGAAAAAGTGCTAATCAGCCTGGGATGAATTCAGAAGTCCTTGGGAAGGGCAAGAAGTCATTGGAACCTTCTAAACAAGGAAATTTGAAAGCCCATCGCAGCAACCTAAGCCTCCTAATGATTAACGCTGTTCAATTATTTCACCCATTGGGTAAAAAAGCAGGTCCCACAGGTCCAGGGGCACCCGCAGGATCCATTACACTTGTAAATAAGCTTGGACCAATGCAAGGAAGCCAAAGCCAGACTTCTGCTTCTCATGTTCAGTGGCCTCCTACTGATGGGATTAAAATGTGGATGGTCAAAAAACAGAGCAGTATTTCTGGAATTGAAGGAGTCGGTATTAATGCCAGGCCTAGGCTAATTAAAATACGTGAGTACACAAGACCTGACATTAAAACCAGTGAAATCAAACAACGTGGGGAAAAAAAAGCTTCAGTTATAGAGAATCTCAAACACTTCCCAGTGATATCCATAGAACAGGAAGCTGCAGTAAGATGCATTGAAAAGGTCAGCCAAACCACTATCCCCATTCCAGCTCCTGGCATTAAAACCAGTGAAATCAAACAACGTGGGAAAAACAAAGCTTCAGTTATAGAGAATCTCAAACACTTCCCAGTGATATCCATAGAACAGGAAGCTGCAGTAAGATGCATTGAAAAGGTCAGCCAAACCACTATCCCCATTCCAGCTCCTGGCATTAAAACCAGTGTAATCAAACAACGTGGGGAAAACAAAGCTTCAGTTATAGAGAATCCCAAACACTTCCCAGTGATATCCATAGAACAGGAAGCTGCAGTAAGATGCATTGAAAAGGTCAGCCAAACCACTATCCCCATTCCAGCTCCTGGCATTAAAACCAGTGAAATCAAACAACGTGGGAAAAACAAAGCTTCAGTTATAGAGAATCTCAAACACTTCCCAGTGATATCCATAGAACAGGAAGCTGCAGTAAGATGCATTGAAAAGGTCAGCCAAACCACTATCCCCATTCCAGCTCCTGGCATTAAAACCAGTGTAATCAAACAACGTGGGGAAAACAAAGCTTCAGTTATAGAGAATCCCAAACACTTCCCAGTGATATCCATAGAACAGGAAGCTGCAGTAAGATGCATTGAAAAGTTCAGCCAAACCACTATCCCTATTCCAGCTCCTGGCATTAAAACCAGTGAAATCAAACAAAGTGGGGAAAACAAAGCTTCAGTTATAGAGAATCCCAAACACTTCCCAGTGATATCCATGGAACAGGAAGCTGCAGTAAGATGCATTGAAAAGTTCAGCCAAACCACTATCCCCATTCCAGCTCCTGGCATTAAAACCAGTGAAATCAAACAACATGGGGAAAACAAAGCTTCAGTTATAGAGAATCCCAAACACTTCCCAGTGATATCCATGGAACAGGACGCTGCAGTAAGATGCATTGAAAAGGTCAGCCAAACCACTATCCCCATTCCAGCTCCTGGCATTAAAACCAGTGTAATCAAACAACGTGGGGGAAACAAAGCTTCAGTTATAGAGAATCCCAAACACTTCCCAGTGATATCCATGGAACAGGAAGCTGCAGTAAGATGCATTGAAAAGTTCAGCCAAACCACTATCCCCATTCCAGCTCCTGGCATTAAAACCAGTGAAATCAAACAAAGTGGGGAAAACAAAGCTTCAGTTATAGAGAATCCCAAACACTTCCCAGTGATATCCATAAAACGGAAAGCTGCAGTGACATGCATTAAAAAGATCAGCCAAACCACTATCCCTATTCCAGCTCCTTTCAACTAGCAGCACCAGCTTTCTAACCAGCAGCACCAGCTTTCTAACCTGCAGCTTCCTATCAATGTACCCTGTAGAGTGGACAACTCCACTCAATCCTTCTGTCAACAGCCTCTCCAAGAGCTTGAGGTCTCCATACCTATTCCACCTGGACAGAGAGAGGAGAAGGAGAACATCTCTAAACTTTACGGATAAGAACCATCCAGACTTCATCCCCCCATGAGATACTTAAGCCCTAAAAAAAACAAAAAAAAAACCCTGACTAATCTGTAACTGGTGCCAAGCTCTATGAATATCTGTAAATAAGATTTATATTTTTAAGTCAGTTTGTAACATATTTTACTAAGAATATATTTAAAACTCTTCAATAAAATGTATCTATTTTTATGTGAACTCTTTATTTACTATATAAATTATTTACAAATGCCAAGGGTTATTGAAATTCTGCAAATTAACTTTAGATTACCCTCTTGATGATACGAGAGAGAGAGAGGTAAGGTAAGTCAGACCCACTTATGAGATAGAAACAAATAAATATTTAACTATATACTTTGTCATGTTGGATGTATGTACTGTATGTCTTTATTTATATAGCGCCATTTATGTAGATAGCGCTTCACTGCAGTAATAAACGTGACAATCATATAAATAATACAAATAACAGATCATGGGAATAAGTGCTTCAGACATAAAAGTAACATTTAGGAAAAGGAGTCCCTGCTCCGAAGAGCTTACAATCTAATTGGTAGGTGGAACATACAGAGACAGTAGGAGGGCATTCTGGTAAGTGCATCTGCAAGGGGCCAAGCTTTATGTGTGCGGTCTATAGTATCAGCCACGGAGCTACTCACATGCTTCTTTAAGCAGATATGTTATAATGTGGGTCTTAAAGGTGGATAGAGAAGGTGCTAGTCGGGTATTGATGGGAAGGGCACTCCAGAGGTGAGGGCAGTCAGTGAGAAAGGTTTAAGGCGAGAGAGGGTTTTAGATACAAAAGGGGTAAATAGAAGACATCCTTGGGCGGATCGCAAGAGTCGGGATGGTGCATAGCGAGAAATTAGAGCTGAGCTGTAAGGAGGGGCAGAAGAGTGTAAAGCTTTAAAAGTGAGGAGGAGAATTGAGTGTGAGATACGGGATTTGATAGGAAGCCAGGAGAGTGATTTCAGCAAGGGAGACGCTGAGATAGATTTAGGAAAGAGTAGAGTGATTCTGGCAGCAGCGTTTAGGATAGATTGTAGGGGAGACAGGTGAGAGGCAGTAAGGCCGGACAGCAGAAGGTTCCAGTAATCGAGATGGGAGAGAATTAGGGTCTGTGTCAGAGTTTTAGCTGTTGAGCAACAGTGGAAGGGCGTATCTTTGTAATATTGCGGAGGAAAAAACGACAGGTTTAGCTACCTTTTGAATGTGAGAGGAGAATGTGAGAGAGTAGTCTGAGACCCCTAAGCAGCGTGCATGGGCTATTGGATGTATAGTAGTACTTCCAACAGTAATGTGGAAGGAGGTAGTAGGGCCAGGTTTGGCATGAAATATAAGGAGTTCTGTTTTTGACATGTTAAATTTAAGTCGGCGGAGGATCATGTTGCATTGGGCTTCTCTTTCTTTTGTTTATACTGTACAATGTCACATACCCAGTAGCACTCCTTAAGACAAATATATATGGTGAGGTGGGTTTGGATTTGAGTTTACAGGGGGTTTGTGTGTTTCCAAACTTACTCTGCCCACCTTTAAAGCAGCAGTCCGAACTGTCACTTAAAAATAAAAAATCCCTTTAATATGTGCATCAATACAAACCACTCATTGATAAGTAATTAGCTAAGTTGCGATCGATCGGTGAAGATTCGGCTCGGGGGTTTACTAAATGGTTGCCAGTGCAGCAGAAGAGGACCAAAGATGCAAAGTTCTCTGGGGAAGATCATGTGACCAGATAGTCACTGGATACAATTGAGTTTTGCACAGCTAGGGAGAGGGCAGGGATCAAAAAAAAGTGGAGGGGGGAGGTGCCATAGTCTGTTTCAGAAGAGGAAGGGGATGTGACTTGATTGATTGATTGTTACATTATGATACATTAAAATTTTAATACAGAGTTGTTTAAAAAAAAAGTACTACTACTAGTATCATTATACTAAAAAAAAAAATACAGATGCACAGTAATAGTAGTTTCTAAATGTATTAGTGGTGACCATGTCCATCAATAAAATTAACTGACATCCTATTCTTCATAGTCAGGATAAGGTTTTTGATCTTACCACACTCCTATTAGATCATTGTGGTGGGTGTCCTTTTTATTTGTAAGGTGCAGGTAAGAGTGTCTGGGATCCCACTTCTGACACAGTTACTGCACCGGCACAGCTTAGTCTAACAAAAAATGGGAGCTGGCTGGGCACGTGACGGGCATGTCGCCGAAAGTTGCGTGCGCGCTCCTCGCACATTCCCCTGACTTTCCCGCGGCTCAATAGAAAAGCGCTATGGCGCTTTCTATTGAAAGCGCCCGAGGCGCTGGAAAGCGGCCGCGAACCTTCCCGGTTCGCGGCGGGGTACTGCCGCGCGGCGCCCGTGGGTTTTTTTAACCGCGGTGACGGCCGTATGAGGATAAACAGTGTCGCCACTGTAAACTTGGTGCTGGATATCTTCTTGCTTCCCTATTCTAAGAAAGTCTAACACCAGACATTATAGCATGATAAACTGTGTTGCACCTGACGATGGGAGATCCCCGAAACATTGTGCGTTTGCAATCTGCAAATAAAACAGTTTATCTGCTATAATTTCTGGTGTAAGACTTTATTAGAATAGGGAGGCAAGAAGATATCCAGCTCCGACATTCTATTCTTAGTAAGGAGTTTTCCAAGCTGCCCCCGCTAGCCATTTTAATACCCATTTTGATCTTTTACTTCCCATAACATTCAATACCCATTGGATCTGGTCCTGACTAGCGTTCTGTATGTTACCCACATGTTCAAAGAGTAGACAGAAATCCTCGTGGAAAAAGTGAAGCACAGCCGGTCCAAGAAGAAAACAATCCGGGGCTAAGCGAATGAATTAAATATATTCTTTATTGGGGGTGCACAGCATGGTGGCGCAGGGGATATGCCTCTGATATGTTTCGCGCAGAAATAGCGCTTCCTCAAAGAGTATCTGGACACAGAGGCAAATCCCCTGCGCCACCATGCTGTGCACCCCCAATAAAGAATATTTTTAATTGATTCACTTAGCCCCGGATTGTTTTCTTCTTGGACCGGCTGTGCTTCACTTTTTCCACGAGGATTCCTGTCTGCATTGTATACCAGCTGGATGCACGCCTCTGGGACGGCATACAAACAACACCCATGTGAGTAAGAACGACATCATTATATCACTGGATATTCATATCTTGCTCTAAGGTTGCTGCCAGATAGAAACCTGCTGTTCACACTGATGTTCATATCCACTGGTTAGTTCAGATTAGGTTTTTGTTACACCATTGGCAGCAGTTAACCTGTTAATGAGCTCTGCAATCAAGACACTCCTAGTTGTTTGTGCTTACTTACCTATCCCAGGGTCCGCTTAAGCTTGCTTATTCACTTATGACTATCAGATCTCACACTTTGATGCACTTGGTTTGGAGGACATTCCTCCTACAGTCTCATGTTCAAAGAGTATCTTTTTTTAAGGCTCTCGTTGTCATTCCTACATACAGATGTAGCCACACTTATACGTCGCTGTACGTGGTCCCATTCGGAAGTCATGAACTAACCGCAACAATGCCGGGAGAAGCTACGATGGTCACCTTCACTACTGTAAATCTCATTTTTGCTTTTTAAGCTGTGGCTGTATGTACAGTTGCAAGGACATTGTAAGCGATATATTAGCCCTTCTGGCTCAGCAGCAAGACCCCCGGTAGACGTGCTACTCTGTGTATGCAGAGTATTGAAGAAGAAGCCAATACAGCTTCTGATGCCTTAGCAATATGACAGAATGTCAGAGCGGTGGCTATGCTGCGGTGCTACTGCATTTCCTGCTTGCACGGTGTTGAAACAACAGATGGACTTCGGCACAGGAAGCATCAACAGTCTCTGTCGTTACCCAGACAGAATCACCTGGTCAATGACAGAGAGGAAATAGCTGCAGACCAATGTGGCACTGACATAGGGTGACCGATGTCCTGGGACAGTCCAGATTTTTTATCTAATGTCTCCTGCCCCGACTACTTCTGCTACACTATGTCCCGATTTTACCAGGAGCAGAGAGAAAAGTAGGGTCTGCCACTGCAATTTCTCCTCCAGCCATTAGGTGGCGTTATGCTGCGCAGCTCATTCTCTGACTGGGTGCAGTGTGAGTGTGTGTGTGTGTGTATGACATGTGGAGGGAAGGTGGAGGGGTGAGAGAAATGGCGAGGGGATGGGGGTGAAAGAGACATGTGGAGGGGGTGAAAAAGAGACATGGTGAGGGGGTGAAAGAGAGTCTTAGGGAGGGGGGTGAAAGAGACATGGGGAGGGAGTGAAAGAGACATGGGGAGGGGGGGTGAAGAGATATGGGGAGCCGGGTTTGAAGAGACATGGGGAGGGGGGTTGAAACAGACATGGGGATGGTGAAAGAGGCATGGAAAGTGGGGGGGGGTGAAAGAGCGACATGGGGAGGGAAGGGGAGGTGAAAGAGAGACATGGGGAGGGGGTGAGAGACATGGGGAGGGAATGGGGTGAAAGAGGCATGGGCGGGGTGAATAAGCGACATGGGGGGGTGAAAGAGAGACATGGAGAGGGGAGGTGATAGAGAAACACGGGGAGGGGGTGCAAGAGACATAGAGAGGGGGATGAAAGAGAGCCATTGGGAGCGGGGTGAAAGAGAGACATGGGGAGATGGGTGAAAGAGAGACATGGGGAGGGAGGCGATAGAGAGACAAGGGGGGGATGAAAGAGAGACATGGGGAGGGGGGATGAAAGAAAGCTATGGGGGGAGTGAAAGAAAGTCACGGGGAGGGTGGGTAGTTCTTTTTTTCTTCTTCACATGTCTGGGAGATGTTGATCGGACGGCTTCTTAGAATCAAATACGACGTGACAGACTTTATATAAGGCCTGTGACGTCACATTTGACCGGCAAATGATACATCCACCAATCTGATTGGTGGATGTACCATGTGATGGCTTCCATTTTTTTTTGTTGGCTGAAATGACATCATCTTAAGTGATCGGATAATAAAAGAACTATTGGATCTCAAAATAAATGTAGAAAATATGCAGGGCCAAAGCTATGACAATGCTGCAAATATACGGGGAAAGCGTAATGGAATTCAAAGACATATTGAACATGAATCCATGTGCGTTTTATGTACCATGTAGTTCTCATTATTTGAACCCGGTGGTTAACAACCTGGCCAAACCCAATATAGGTGCCATTTAATTTTTTGGCTTAATTCAACCGTTGTATAATTTCTTCCCCAGGTCCTCCAACAGGTAGATCGTTCTTTTAAAATCCTTACCCAATTTAACACTAAAGAGAGTCTGTGAAACATGTTGGGAGTCTCGTATTGATGCAGTTTGACCAATTCGATACCATCTGGGAGCGCTCTATGGTGCATTAGTGTATATTAAAGAAGATGTGACATTTAAAAGTGAACATCATGGCCCCCAGAGTAGAGCTACAAACTATGACAAAGTCCAAAGACCAAATCTGTGGCTCCAAAAAACAATCCCAACTGTAGATTTTGGGCCCTGTTTGTTTAAATCAAAAACACTACAGAAATGTCCAATCCTTTGTCTCATAAATAGAAAGGTATCCTTACCAACTCCACTTATAAATGGTGTAAATGATCAGTCTTGGGGTTTACAGTATATACATGTAGAAAAGATGGCATCTGGCTGGTTCTGCTCTGTTATTGAGCTATCACAAATCAGCTGTAAATGTTCACATGGAATGGCACCTAGTTAACTTCTTAAATCAATAACTGTAGACTTGCTAGTCCCCTATATCATAGACGGAATCCTCAATAATAACAAAGTGGAGACTCACGGTTATGAAAGGGTTCATCAGTTCAATCCTGCTCCTGTGGGTTGCTGCAGGGCACCTTTTGGTGTGTTGTTCGCTAGGGAGATAGTACAAAGTGAAAAATGTGCGATGCACAACCGGAACGAAAAAATAAATGAACTGGAGAGAGGGTACAGTAACTACACAATTTGCTTTTAATAACTCATCTAATCAAATGACCGGCAACAAAAGCGCGCGCACACAGGTTTTCAAACATCTCTATGGAGCTTGGTCCCACCCCCCGTTCGTGTCACGTGTCACTCACGCGCGGCGCGCTCACGGGACGATCGTGCACCACTCCCCAGCTGCGACACAACACCCGTAACAATGCCCACCTGTCTCCTGCGCTCTGCGTCCAATCACAGCTCCCGCGGGGCCACACCTCCGTTCCGCCTCTCACTTTCATTGCTCCAGTCCTCCTATTTAATCTCTGCTTGCTCAGTTACACATTGCTGAGCATAGACCATAGTAGCCTTGTGTTCCTACATTCCTGCTTTGCCTTGCGCCTTGCCTCTCTTGCTTTCAGTTTGACCTCATGTGTACCGACACGGCTAGACTCTTGGACGCTCTCTGTATAACGACCCCAGCTTGCCCTCGACTACCTGCATCTCTCCATCCCTGACCACGGATATAGGACATTCTTTTAACCCACCAGCTCCAACCCTCGACCTCGGCACAACGGACATCTACCGTTACTGGCTCCTCCCCATGACCGCGGCAAGTATCTGGACTACCCTCTCTCTCCAACCCCGACCCGGCTACGCTGACAATCCAGGCGTGCCTCCACTGCTGTGGGTGCGCAGTTTCTACTTTCCCACCTCAGTACCGGGGGTCCGCCTTGTTCGTGGTGAGTGCAAGGGTCACAATTAGAGAGGGTTGGGGTTCCTTACAATGCATCTGATCTCAGACGCGCTATTAGAGAGGGTTGGGGCTCCTTTGAATGCATCTGATCTCAGACGCGCTATTAGAGAAAGTTGGGATTCCTTACAATGCAGATTTCAGACGCGCTGTTAGAGAGGGTTGGGGCTCCTTACAATGTATTTGATCAATGCATTGTAAGGAACCCCAACCCTCTCTAGTGTGTATTTGTGAACTGTAAGGTGCTTGACTAATACACTGGAAGAATATCATTGTTTTCGATTAAAAATATCAAAGAATGTGTTACTTTAACGAGCGCTTTCTCTTTTTTTGAATCTCCAATATACTATTTGCCAAGTGGGACTGATGAAATCACCAAAAACTACTGTAGCAGGTCCCCTTTGGTTGTCAATACGTTACTTTGAAGTGGAAGGGAGAGACCTACTGAGGCCAATATACTAAGCATCGCAAACTGAGCGGGGGGAGGGGTGGAGGGTTTCGGCGCATGTCAAACTTCAATTGCACTCGTGTACTAAGTTCAAATTTCTCCATCTGCGCCCAGCCCCAAAATACTGTTTAGCGCACAGAAATGGATTGCACTTGGTGTATAAAAGTCAATGGTACATACTAATATCTATATAAATATATACAGTGTTCGACAAATCACCCAAAAATCTACTCGCCCAACCAAAAAATCTACTCGCCACCTAGTCCCGCCCCCAACCCCGACCCTAGTTCCGCCCCCAACCCCGCCCCCAACCCCGCTTTAAAATAAAACATATGAAAAAAATCCATTTAAATGACAAATATATTTATTGTATTACATTATACTACAATTAGCCCTTGTTACGTGTGTGTGTGTGTGTCTGTGTAAATGTCGATCTAGAAATAAAAGCCAGGTGTGAATGACTAGTTTCCTGCACCCCTTAATCAGTGTCTGGATGCCCCCGCTTCACAATATCTAAAGCAGAACCCCCATTCACCTGCGCTCCGGCGTCATGACGTCACGTTGCCCTAGTAACGTGACGTCACATGACCTCACAGCGTCATTTTGATGCCGCGTTGCCATGGCGACGCAGGAAGGAAGCCGCCGGAGCCTAGGTAAGTGAAGGTTTACAGAGGCCCTGCAGCTCCCCCGGCACTTAATTTAAGTGCCTTCGGGAAGCGCGCGGGGCCTCTGTAAACCCCACGCCCCCCAGACGGCAGTCTTGCGCCCCGCGTGGGGGTCGCGCCCCCCAGTTTGCGCACCGCTGTTCTAGAAATCCAATCGGATAAGGCTCTTTCTGCACGCTTTTGCACAACTCCCAGCTACTAGAATATCCCCCTGTGTCTATCCAAGAGGAGGTTTTAGTGTACTGACAAAAAACATCCCAAAATAAATTGTAATTAAGGCTGCGAGGTGTCACTGTATATAGAACATAGATCCAGTAGCACTCTCATTGTAAAAGACTCATCTCTATCCCCCCACAAATAAGCAGGGGGACCCATTCAAAGCCCATAATGTGTATGTCTGAAGCATTAAAGCAAAGTGCAGTGCTGTACCAAAGTAGTAGTTTAGTTTAGACTGCCCTTGAATGGAGTTGAACACTTCCCCAGTGCTGGAATTAGACATAAAAGGTCTATGCAGCAACATAGAGTAGTTGTGTTTAGACGCATGGCTCTATTTTTTGGAGCAGAGCCGCAGCATATATACTGTAAGAACAGTTTCTTACTTCTGACGCGGTATGTTAGACTTATGGCACTTCAGATATGGAGGATTGTTTTGGGCAAATAAAAGGTTAAAAAAAAGTATCAGAGAAATGCAACTTGTGACGCATCTCATTTTAATCTGTGCACCATGTAACTGCCCCCAACTCATCCTACTCACTCTCCCCAATGTGCAAATTGGGGCAGAGACGCAGACTGTGATACATCTCATTATAATCTGTGTGCCATGTAACTCCTCCCCAACTCCTCCTACTGACTCTCCCCAAGGTGCATGCTGGGGCAGAGACGCAGACTGTGATACATCTCATTATAATCTGTGTGCCATGTAACTCCTCCCCAACTCCTCCTACTGACTCTCCCCAAGGTGCATGCTGGGGCAGAGACGCAGACTGTGATACATCTCATTATAATCTGTGATACTTTATCTTGCCATGAAGTCAATGCATTTGAACCCAGTGATACAGTATGTTGATCCCACTGCTGTCAGTGGCACTGTCCATATGTGTACTTGTGTCACCCAATGTATGTAATACAATGTATCACAGTAGCTGTGATTTTTATGACTGCTACTCAAGTTAACCACTTCTCAACCACTTGAAATTAAATGTCAACAGTAGCTGATTTCTCTATTATGACATCACGAGACAGTATCATTGAGCCTCCTAGGAGATGCCAGCAGCAGTGTTCTGTAATGACATCATGGAATCGCCTTAGAGACTGAGATAAATACACAAATGTAAACTTGTTTGTGCGTGACTTGAATTAGTTCCCGAAGGAAACCGTTAGTTTTGTGGACATCTCAGAGATAGGAAAAGAGTGGCGCTGTACAGAGAGACTAATTATCTCCACCTTAACTCTGTATCATGGCAGGTAGGAAGCAACGTGACCTTTACATACCCAAAAAGAAATGGATAATATCTATATTTCTGAACTGTTTACTTTCACAATGTTTTATGGGGTACAGAACAGATAACATGACTCCTATCAATGGATGGGAGAAAGAAGACGGATGGGGTGGGGGGCGGGGGGGAGGGACGGAGGTAGACAACACCCAGGGGGGTTAGGTACCTGGCCTTAATTGGATAATATTTTTTTTTATAAATGTCAAAACTGATTTATTATAGATACATACACACATATTTGTTTTATTGTATTTACTTTTATATCTGGCTTGTAATTCAAAATCTTAAATGATTTGAACAGTAATGTATAGAAAAGAACACATGTACTGTATACATAAATGTCAAAGCGGCAAACGTCTATGGGATCTATGGGATAGTAAAAAAAGACACAGGAACCTTAGTGTATACAGTAGGATTAGTTATGTATAAGGCATGCTTTTTCCTTGCCCTAAGTTTAGGTCAATAACTATTGGACCAATTCTACACCGTGGGGTGTAATGTTCGACTACTTTCAGCCATATCCTTAAATTATTGTCTACAGCAGTGTTTTTCAACCACGGATCCTAGGAACCCTAGGATTCCCCGGGCATCCCTAAAGGGTTCGCTGTAATTTTTAGGTCATTTTAAAATTGTACTTAATACAGAAGAATTTACAGTACAATGCATCTTATCTCAAACGCGCTATTGGAGAGGGTTGGAGTTCCTTACAATGCATCTGATCTCAGACGCGCTATTAGAGAGGGTTGGGGTTCCTTACAATGCATCTGATCTCAGAAGCGCTATTAGAGAGGATTGGGGTTCCTCACACTTCATCTGATCTCAGACGCACTATTAGATAGGGTTGGGGTATATTACAATGCATCTCATCTTAGACTCGTTGTTAGAGAGGGTTGGGGTCCCTCAGAATTTCACATATGGTTCCTTAACCAAAAAAAGGTTGGAAACCACTACTCTACAGTAATACAAAGGCCCCAAAAAAGACAAAGCCACAAAACGAGGGCAGAATCTGCCACTTGATTTACAGATATAGCTGACCTGAGTGCTCCTCCAGATACCTCAATATACCAGACGTCTCAGAATACCACACCATAATATTACCACAAAATACTACAGTAGGAACAGGCAATTTTTATGTTTTTATTTTTATTTTTAAAGATCCAGTTCCGAAAGCTATGGTACATCTATATTTGTCATTGTGTTCATAGGTGGACATGAAAGCAGGTGATGGACTGCACAAGTTTTATATGCCAGTTGCCACTTTGTGTTGAAAACTACCTAGAAATAGTTTTCTGTCTGTGTTACATCCCAACACATCATATATGTATATGTATATGTATAAATATATATCTATATATATATTTATAGATTAAACCCCATATATTGAGCTAAAATGTACGGGTGCTCTGGTGTTTCAATACATAGCAATGCTATAGAAGGCAATCATGGAGCTTGCTTAAAAATGTATTTAAATATTGAAACTTCTGACCACTATTGATCAGAGTAGTGGTATGTAACATTGATAATCAAATAAATGTGTTTTCCCAGCAAGCCATTATCCCTGTTAGTGCTTGCTATTCATAACAAAACAAAGACCACCAAAAACTTTATTCAAAACCAGAACCAAAACCCCAAATATTTTAAAGGCAAAATAAAAATACCAAGCCAAGTGAGCATCTCTATGTATTTCATATGTATTTGATATCAAGAATATCTTTTAGCAGGTCTGTTAAAGCAGTCCTAACCCCCCAAAGTCAGGCTTTCAGGATATCCCAGCTTCAGCGGAGGTGGCTCAATCCGTCCCTGCTTCAGCACAGTTCGCTCAATCAGTCCCTGCTTCAGCACAGGTGACTCAATCAGAGGCTGATTGAGTGATTGGGCCACCTGTGCTAAAGCTGGAATATCCTGAAAAGTTGACCTATTGTGGGGGGTTTGATGACTAGAGTTGAGTCCCCGTGTGTTAAAGAAATGTGCCTTGATTGTGCTTTTCTGGCCCTTCACTTTTACCTTTCTTCCTTACAGATCAGTTTTTAAATTCCTCTGCTGTGAACCCTCCACAGACCTGCAGTGCTCCTGCAGTCACCACTGCTTACCCTTCATGGAGCAACAGCTTCCACCCAGTAGGGAGGAATACAGAAGTCTACAGACATGGGGCCCAAGGCATGATTTTGCAACAAGGGTCTGCAGGAACACCAATGTATCTACAGCAGATCCCACAGGCAACACGCGCTTACCCTCGTGTATCGGACATGAACGGAGGATTCTACCACACTGCTACAGGAGGATACACAGGATTTGCAGGACAGGTTAGGGGAGAAGCCACAACGCAGCCTGTTACTTTCCGTCCCAACACACATTTGGAAAGACGTGCTACAATAGGGCCTTGTATAATGGCCACCCAGTATGCACAACTTCAGCAGCCACCATTCATACCCCTTAGAGGAATGCAGACCGTACAAGGTGAGATATGGAGAATCTTTACTAATCATTGTTCAAAATCTTCTCCTTGACCGATACCATTACCTGTTATAAAGATCTTTAATTACGGTCATTCGCCACTGTAGTGTTACAAATATATAGAACTCTACAGTATGTAGTCCTCGCCAATACTGAAGGGATTAAGCATGTGTTTGCTTTTCTTCCTTTGTGTTATTATGTACAATGTGTTGGTATTTATGATAATTGATTATTTCTCCTTTTTGATTTTGTTACAGTGTGTCAGACCTCGCTTGGAGCCCAACATATTTCCCAGGCCAGTTTAATTACACAAGGAGCAGTTCAGCTTGCTGCTAATGAAAAAAGTGAACCACCTCTAATGTACCCAACTCAACCAGCTCGGAAGCTGAGCCACCTCTCAAAGTTACATATTGATGTGCAAAGCAACAAAGAGTTATATGTGCCAGTGTGGAAAAGGGGTGGGTTAAAAGATATGGCGAAGAGATCTTCAGAGGTGAAGGCCCCCTCACATATTGCTCAGAAGGTTCGTAATAACGTGCTGAGTTCAGTGAAGACTGAGTGTCCGTCAAAGTCTGAGGGGGTACCAAAGTGCTCCAAAGTGGAAACAAAGAAGAAAAAGATCCTTTATTCAGCTGCAAAGGATCAAGTCCCTCAAACTGCACTGCAAAAGAAGGTAAAACCAATGTCAAAGCCAGTAAATCATTCTTCTGCTCCTATACCAGGGAAGTCACCCCATGGCCCACAATCTGGTGACGAGGCTGTTCTGTTAAAAAAGATGAAACGTGTTTGTCTCTCAGGTGCCCACATTTCCAATAAGGTATCTGAAAAGATGCAGCAAAGCCGTGAAGGTACAATGGATGCAAAGACACCTGCTGTTACTCATATTAATCCTAAACTGAAGAAAACTCAGGAGATAGGGATCAAACGTAAAGATGCAAAGACTCCTGCAGTTACTCATAGTCCTGAGCGGAAGACACCTCAGGAGATGGGGATCAAACGTAAATATGCAAAAACTCCTGCAGTTACTCATAGTCCTGAGCGGAAGACACCTCAGGAGATGGGGATCAAACTTAAAAATGCAAAGACTCCTGCAGTTACTCATTGTCCTGAGCGGAAGACACCTCAGGAGATCGGGATCAAACGTAAATATGCAAAAACACCTGCTGTTACTCATAGTCCTGAGCGGAAGACACCTCAGGAGATGGGGATCAAATGTAAAGATGCAAAGTCTCCTGCAGTTACTCATAGTCCTGAGCGGAAGACACCTCAAGAGATGGGGATCAAACGTAAACAGAACAGCAATATTAAGCAGCTAGTGAAGAAAACAAAGAACCAGACCAGCGTTTTCAGTTTTGAGCAAGCGCTGGCTTGTGGTACTGATAATAACCCCAAAGCTCTCAAAAGAAAAAGTGCTAATCAGCCTGGAGTGAATTCAGAAGTTCTTGGGAAGGGCAAGAAGTCATTGGAACCTTCTGAACAAGGAAAGGTGAAAGCCCATCACAGCAACCTCAGCCTCCAAATGATTAACTCTGTTCAAGTATTTCACCCATTGGGTAAAAAAGCAGGTCCCACAGGTCCAGGGGCACCCGCAGAATCCATTACACTTGGAAATAAGCTTGGACCAATGCAAGGACGCCAAAGCCAGACTTCTGCTTCTCATGTTCAGTGGTCTCTTACTGATGCGATTAAAAGGTTCATGGCCAAAAAACAGGACAGTATTTCTGGAATTAAAGGTGTCGGTATTAATGCCAGGCCTAGGCTATTTAAAATACATGAGTACACAAGACCTGACATTAAAACCAGTGAAATCAAACAACATGGGGAAAACAAAGCTTCAGTTATAGAGAATCCCAAACACTTCCCAGTGATATCCATAGAACAGGAAGCTGCAGTAAGATGCATTGAAAAGGTGAGCCAAACCACTATCCCCATTCCAGCTCCTGGCATTAAAACCAGTGAAATCAAACAACGTGGGGAAAACAAAGCTTCAGTTATAGAGAATCCCAAACACTTCCCAGTGATATCCATAGAACGGAAAGCTGCAGTGACATGCATTAAAAAGGTCAGCCAAACCACTATCCCCATTCAAGCTCCTTTCAACCAGAAGCACCAGCTTTCTAACCTGCAGCTTCCTATCAATGTACCCAGCAGAGTGGACAACTTCACTCCATCCTTCTGTCAACAGCCTCTCCAAGAGCTTGAGGTTTCCATACCTATTCCACCAGAACAGAGAGAGGAGAGAGAGGCTATGAAAAGGAAATCACAACTGGAGAGGGAGTAAGCCTGTCAACATACCTCCAAGGGGAGGCTACAGTGCTTTGTTCAGAGGCAGAAGGATCATAACATCTCTAAACGTTACGGATACCCACCATCCAGACTTATTTCCCCCATGAGATACTTAAGCCCTAAAAAAACAAAAAAAAACCCTGACTAATCTGTAACTGGTGCCAAGCTCTGTGACTATCTGTAAATAAGATTTATATTTATAAGTCAGTTTGTAACATATTTTACTAAGAATATATTTAAAACTCTTCAATAAAATGTATCTATTTTCAATTGAACTCTTTATTTACTAAAGAAACTATTTACAAATGCCAAGGGTTATTGAAATTCTGCAAATTAACTTTAGATTACCCTCTTGATGATACGAGAGAGAGAGAGAGAGAGAGAGAGAGAGAGAGAGAGAGAGAGAGAGAGAGATAAGTAAGTCGGACCCCACTTATGAGAGAGAAACAGATAAATATTTAACTATATGCTTTGTCATGTTGTATGTTGTATGTATGTATGTACTGTATGTCTTTATTTATATAGCGCCATTTATGTAGAAAGCGCTTCACCGCAGTAATACACGTGACAATCATATAAATAATACAAATAACAGATCATGGGAATAAGTGCTTCAGACATAAAAGTAACATTTAGGAAAAGGAGTCCCTGCTCTGAAGAGCTTACAATCTAATTGGTAGGTAGAACATACAGAGACAGTAGGACGGCGTTCTGGTAAGTGCGTCTGCAATGGGCCAAGCTTTTTGTATGCGGTCTATAGTATCAGCCTCGGAGCTACTCACATGCTTCTTTAAGCAGATGTGTTAGAATGTGGGTCTTAAAGGTGGATAGAGAAGGTGCTAGTCGGGTATTGATGGGAAGGGCACTCCAGAGGTGAGGGCAGTCAGTGAGAAAGGTTTAAGGCGAGAGAGGGCTTTAGATACAAAAGGGGTAGATAGAAGACATCATTGGGCGGATCGCAAGAGTCGGGATGGTGCATAGCGAGAAATTAGAGCTGAGCTGTAAGGAGGGGCAGAAGAGTGTAAAGCTTTAAAAGTGAGGAGGAGAATTGAGTGTGAGATACGGGATTTGATAGGAAGCCAGGAGAGGGATTTCAGCAGGGGAGACGCTGAGACAGATTTAGGAAAGAGTAGAGTGATTCTGGCAGCAGCGTTTAGGATAGATTGCAGGGGAGACAGGTGAGAAGCAGTAATACCGGACAGCAGAAGGTTCCAGTATTTGAGATGGTAGAGAATGAGGGTCTGTGTCAGAGGTTTAGCTGTCGAGCAACAGTGGAAGGGTGTATCTTGCGGAAGAAAAAACGACAGGTTTAGCTACCTTTTGAATGTGAGAGAGGAGTCTGTGACCCCCAGGGCAGCGTGCTTGGGCTACTGCATGTATAGTAGTTCTTCCAACAGTAATGTGGAAGGTGGTAGTAGGGCCAGGTTTGGCATGAAATATAAGGAGTTCTGTTTTTGACATGTTAAATTTAAGTCGGCGGAGGATCATGTTGCATTGGGCTTCTCTTCCTTGTGTTTATACTGTACAATGTCACATACCCAGTAGCACTCCTTAAGACAAATATATATGGTGAGGTGGGTCTGGGGTTGAGTTTACATGGGTTTGTGTGCGCAGATTTAAATTGTTTGGAGGTCTGTGACTCCTCCCCGTTTCCAAACTTACTCTGCCCACCTTTAAAGCAGCAGTCCAAGCTGTCGTTTAAAAAAAAAAAATCCCTTTGATATGTGCATCAATACAATCCACACATTGATAAGTAATTAGCTAAGTTGCGATTGATCGGTGAAGATTCGGCTCGGGGGTTGACTAAATGGTTGCCAGTGCAGCAGAAGAGGACCAAAAATGCAAAGTTCTCTGGGGTGATCATGTGACCAGGCAGTCACTGGATACAATTGAGTTTTGCACAGCTAGGGAGAGGGCAGTGTTCAAAAAAAAGGGGGGGGGGGTTGCCAGAGCCTGTTTCAAAATAGGAAGGGGATGTGACTTTGTAAATGGTTGCTATAGAAACAAAAAATGATTGTTACATTATGATACATTAAAATTTTAATTCAGAGTTGTTTAAAAAAAAGTACTACTACTAGTAGCATTATACTAAAAAATAATACAGATGCACAGTAATACCCTCTATAGATATACCAAGAATTGTTAAGTGTGAGTGTGTGTGTGAGTTTATGACATGTGGAAGGAAGGTGGAGGGGTGAGAGTCATGGCGAGGGGAGGGGGGTGAAGGAGAGACATGGTGAGGGGAGGGGGGTGAAAGAGACATGGCGAGGGGAGGAGGGTGAAAGAGAGACATAGGTAGGGGGTGATATAGAGACATGGGAATGGGTTTAAAAGAGAGACATGGGGAGGGGTGAAAGAGACATGGGGAGTGGGTGAAAGAGACATGGGGAGTGGGTGAAAGAGTCATGGGGAGCGGCGGTGAAGAGACATGGGAACAGGGGTAAAGAGACATGGGGAGCAGGGGTGAAGAGACATGGGAGCAGGGGTGAAGAGACATTGGGAGGGGAGGGTGAAAGAGACATGGGGAGGTGATCGAGAGACATTTAGAGGGGGGGTGATAGAGAGACATTTGGAGGGGGGGATGATAGAGAAACACGGGGAGGGGGTGCAAGAGACATAGAGAGGGGGGTGAAAGAGAGCCATGGGGTGGGGCGTGAAAAAGAGACATGGGGAGAGGGGTGAAAGAGACATGGGGAGGGAGGCGATAGAGAGACATGGGGGGATGAAAGAGACATGGGGAGGGGGGGTGAAAGAAAGCCATGGGGAGGGTGGGTCCATGATCCTCAGTTGCTGGAAGAGTGGGCCCGGGTGAGTAGTTTTTTCTTCTTCACAGGTCCGGGAGATGTTGATCAGACGGCTTCTTAGGGTCAAATAAGACATGTCAGACCTTATATAAGGCCTGTGACATCACATTTGACTGACAAATGATATATCCACCAATTTAATTGGTGGATGTACCATGTGATGGCTTCCATTTTATTTTTTGGCAGAAATGACATCATCTTAAGTGATTGGATAATAAAGGAACTATTGGATCTCAATATAAATGTAGAAAATATGCAGGGCCAAAGCTATGACAATGCTGCAAATATGCGGGGAAAGCATAATGGAGTTCAAAGACATGTTGAACATGAACCCACGTGCGTTTTATGTACCATGTAGTTCTCATTATTTGAACCTAGTGGTTAACAACACTGCCAAACCCAATATAGGTGCCATTTAATTTTTGGGCTTAATTCAACCGTTGTATAATTTCTTCCCCAGGTCCACCAACAGATAAATCATTCTTTTAAAATCCTTACCCAATTTAACACTAAAGAGAGTCTGTGAAACATGTTGGGAGCCTCGTATTGATGCAGTTAGACCAATTCGATACCACCTGGGAGCGCTCTATGTTGCATTAGTGTAAATTAAAGAAGATGTGACATTTAAAAGTGAACATCATGGCCCCCAGAGTAGAGCTGTTGCGTACACTCTCGCAAAATGTATTTGTGACTATAAATTCATATGTTGTGTAATATTTTGGTATGACATATTAAGTACAATCAATCCAGTGAACAAGCAGTCTATAAACTATGACAAAAACAAGTCCAAAGACCAAATCTGGGGCTCCAAAAAACAATCCCAACAGTAGATTTTGGGCCCTGTTTGTTTAAATCAAAAACACTACAGTAATGTCCAAGCCTTTGTCTCATAAATAGAGAGGTATCCTTACCAACTCCACTTATAAATGGTGTAAATGATCAGTCTAGGGGTTTACAGTATATACATGTAGAAAAGATGGCGCCTAGCTGGTTCTGCTCTGTTATTGAGCTATCACAAATCAGCTGTAAATGTTCACATGGAATGGCACCTAGTTAACTTTTTAAATCAATAACTGTAGACTTGCTAGTCGGCCAATATCATAGACTCTATCCTCAATAATAACAAAGTTCATTACAAGCGACTCTACGGAAAAACTCTTCGCCAGGCCATTTTGGATGACACCAAAGGAGATTATGAAACCAAAGGGTGCATCAGTTCAATCCTGCTCCTGTGGGTTGCTGCAGGGCACCTTTTGGTGTGTTGTTCGCTAGGGAGATAGTACAAAGTGAAAAATGTGCGATGCACAACCGGAACGAAAAAATAAATGAACTGGAGAGAGTGTACAGTAACTACACAATTTGCTTTTAATAACTCATCTAATCAAATGACCGGCAACAAAAGCGCGCGCACACAGAGGTTTTCAAACATCTCTATGGAGCTTGGTCCCACCCCCCGTTCGTGTCACGTGTCACTCACGCGCGGCGCGCTCACGGGACGATCGTGCACCACTCCCCAGCTGCGACACAACACCCGTAACAATGCCCACCTGTCTCCTGCGCTCTGCGTCCAATCACAGCTCCCGCGGGGCCACACCTCCGTTCCGCCTCTCACTTTCATTGCTCCAGTCCTCCTATTTAATCTCTGCTTGCTCAGTTACACATTGCTGAGCATAGACCATAGTAGCCTTGTGTTCCTACATTCCTGCTTTGCCTTGCGCCTTGCCTCTCTTGCTTTCAGTTTGACCTCATGTGTACCGACACGGCTAGACTCTTGGACGCTCTCTGTACAACGACCCCAGCTTGCCCTCGACTACCTGCATCTCTCCATCCCTGACCACGGATATAGGACATTCTTTTAACCCACCAGCTCCAACCCTCGACCTCGGCACAACGGACATCTACCGTTACTGGCTCCTCCCCATGACCGCGGCAAGTATCTGGACTACCCTCTCTCTCCAACCCCGACCCGGCTACGCTGACAATCCAGGCGTGCCTCCACTGCTGTGGGTGCGCAGTTTCTACTTTCCCACCTCAGTACCGGGGGTCCGCCTTGTTCGTGGTGAGTGCAAGGGTCACAATTAGAGAGGGTTGGGGTTCCTTACAATGCATCTGATCTCAGACGCGCTATTAGAGAGGGTTGGGGCTCCTTTGAATGCATCTGATCTCAGACGCGCTATTAGAGAAAGTTGGGATTCCTTACAATGCAGATTTCAGACGCGCTGTTAGAGAGGGTTGGGGCTCCTTACAATGTATTTGATCAATGCATTGTAAGGAACCCCAACCCTCTCTAGTGTGTATTTGTGAACTGTAAGGTGCTTGACTAATACACTGGAAGAATATCATTGTTTTCGATTAAAAATATCAAAGAATGTGTTACTTTAACGAGCGCTTTCTCTTTTTTTGAATCTCCAATATACTATTTGCCAAGTGGGACTGATGAAATCACCAAAAACTACTGTAGCAGGTCCCCTTTGGTTGTCAATACGTTACTTTGAAGTGGAAGGGAGAGACCTACTGAGGCCAATATACTAAGCATCGCAAACTGAGCGGGGGGAGGGGTGGAGGGTTTCGGCGCATGTCAAACTTCAATTGCACTCGTGTACTAAGTTCAAATTTCTCCATCTGCGCCCAGCCCCAAAATACTGTTTAGCGCACAGAAATGGATTGCACTTGGTGTATAAAAGTCAATGGTACATACTAATATCTATATAAATATATACAGTGTTCGACAAATCACCCAAAAATCTACTCGCCCAACCAAAAAATCTACTCGCCACCTAGTCCCGCCCCCAACCCCGCCCCTAGTCCCGCCCCCAACCCCGCCCCCAACCCCGCTTTAAAATAAAACATATGAATAAAATCCATTTAAATGACAAATATATTTATTGTATTACATTATACTACAATTAGCCCTTGTTACGTGTGTGTGTGTGTGTGTGTCTGTGTAAATGTCGATCTAGAAATAAAAGCCAGGTGTGAATGACTAGTTTCCTGCACCCCTTAATCAGTGTCTGGATGCCCCCGCTTCACAATATCTAAAGCAGAACCCCCATTCACCTGCGCTCCGGCGTCATGACGTCACGTTGCCCTAGTAACGTGACGTCACATGACCTCACAGCGTCATTTTGATGCCGCGTTGCCATGGCGACGCAGGAAGGAAGCCGCCGGAGCCTAGGTAAGTGAAGGTTTACAGAGGCCCTGCAGCTCCCCCGGCACTTAATTTAAGTGCCTTCGGGAAGCGCGCGGGGCCTCTGTAAACCCCACGCCCCCCAGACGGCAGTCTTGCGCCCCGCGTGGGGGTCGCGCCCCCCAGTTTGCGCACCGCTGTTCTAGAAATCCAATCGGATAAGGCTCTTTCTGCACGCTTTTGCACAACTCCCAGCTACTAGAATATCCCCCTGTGTCTATCCAAGAGGAGGTTTTAGTGTACTGACAAAAAACATCCCAAAATAAATTGTAATTAAGGCTGCGAGGTGTCACTGTATATAGAACATAGATCCAGTAGCACTCTCATTGTAAAAGACTCATCTCTATCCCCCCACAAATAAGCAGGGGGACCCATTCAAAGCCCATAATGTGTATGTCTGAAGCATTAAAGCAAAGTGCAGTGCTGTACCAAAGTAGTAGTTTAGTTTAGACTGCCCTTGAATGGAGTTGAACACTTCCCCAGTGCTGGAATTAGACATAAAAGGTCTATGCAGCAACATAGAGTAGTTGTGTTTAGACGCATGGCTCTATTTTTTGGAGCAGAGCCGCAGCATATATACTGTAAGAACAGTTTCTTACTTCTGACGCGGTATGTTAGACTTATGGCACTTCAGATATGGAGGATTGTTTTGGGCAAATAAAAGGTTAAAAAAAAGTATCAGAGAAATGCAACTTGTGACGCATCTCATTTTAATCTGTGCACCATGTAACTGCCCCCAACTCATCCTACTCACTCTCCCCAAGGTGCAAATTGGGGCAGAGACGCAGAATGTGATACATCTGATTATAATCTGTGCACCATGTAACTCCCCCCAACTCCTTCTACTGACTCTCCCCAAGGTGCAAGCTGGGGCAGAGACGCAGACTGTGATACATCTCATTATAATCTGTGTGCCATGTAACTCCTCCCCAACTCCTCCTACTGACTCTCCCCAAGGTGCATGCTGGGGCAGAGACGCAGACTGTGATACATCTCATTATAATCTGTGATACTTTATCTTGCCATGAAGTCAATGCATTTGAACCCAGTGATACAGTATGTTGATCCCACTGCTGTCAGTGGCACTGTCCATATGTGTACTTGTGTCACCCAATGTATGTAATACAATGTATCACAGTAGCTGTGATTTTTATGACTGCTACTCAAGTTAACCACTTCTCAACCACTTGAAATTAAATGTCAACAGTAGCTGATTTCTCTATTATGACATCACGAGACAGTATCATTGAGCCTCCTAGGAGATGCCAGCAGCAGTGTTCTGTAATGACATCATGGAATGGCCTTAGAGACTGAGATAAATACACAAATGTAAACTTGTTTGTGCGTGACTTGAATTAGTTCCCGAAGGAAACCGTTAGTTTTGTGGACATCTCAGAGATAGGAAAAGAGTGGCGCTGTACAGAGAGACTAATTATCTCCACCTTAACTCTGTATCATGGCAGGTAGGAAGCAACGTGACCTTTACATACCCAAAAAGAAATGGATAATATCTATATTTCTGAACTGTTTACTTTCACAATGTTTTATGGGGTACAGAACAGATAACATGACTCCTATCAATGGATGGGAGAAAGAAGACGGATGGGGTGGGGGGCGGGGGGGAGGGACGGAGGTAGACAACACCCAGGGGGGTTAGGTACCTGGCCTTAATTGGATAATATTTTTTTTTATAAATGTCAAAACTGATTTATTATAGATACATACACACATATTTGTTTTATTGTATTTACTTTTATATCTGGCTTGTAATTCAAAATCTTAAATGATTTGAACAGTAATGTATAGAAAAGAACACATGTACTGTATACATAAATGTCAAAGCGGCAACCGTCTATGGGATCTATGGGATAGTAAAAAAAGACACAGGAACCTTAGTGTATACAGTAGGATTAGTTATGTATAAGGCATGCTTTTTCCTTGCCCTAAGTTTAGGTCAATAACTATTGGACCAATTCTACACCGTGGGGTGTAATGTTCGACTACTTTCAGCCATATCCTTAAATTATTGTCTACAGCAGTGTTTTTCAACCACGGATCCTAGGAACCCTAGGATTCCCCGGGCATCCCTAAAGGGTTCGCTGTAATTTTTAGGTCATTTTAAAATTGTACTTAATACAGAAGAATTTACAGTACAATGCATCTTATCTCAAACGCGCTATTGGAGAGGGTTGGGGTTCCTTACAATGCATCTGATCTCAGACGCGCTATTAGAGAGGGTTGGGGCTCCTTACAATGCATCTGATCTCAGAAGCGCTATTAGAGAGGATTGGGGTTCCTCACACTTCATCTGATCTCAGACGCACTATTAGATAGGGTTGGGGTATATTACAATGCATCTCATCTTAGACTCGTTGTTAGAGAGGGTTGGGGTCCCTCAGAATTTCACATATGGTTCCTTAACCAAAAAAAGGTTGGAAACCACTACTCTACAGTAATACAAAGGCCCCAAAAAAGACAAAGCCACAAAACGAGGGCAGAATCTGCCACTTGATTTACAGATATAGCTGACCTGAGTGCTCCTCCAGATACCTCAATATACCAGACGTCTCAGAATACCACACCATAATATTACCACAAAATACTACAGTAGGAACAGGCAATTTTTATGTTTTTATTTTTATTTTTAAAGATCCAGTTCCGAAAGCTATGGTACATCTATATTTGTCATTGTGTTCATAGGTGGACATGAAAGCAGGTGATGGACTGCACAAGTTTTATATGCCAGTTGCCACTTTGTGTTGAAAACTACCTAGAAATAGTTTTCTGTCTGTGTTACATCCCAACACATCATATATGTATATGTATATGTATAAATATATATCTATATATATATTTATAGATTAAACCCCATATATTGAGCTAAAATGTACGGGTGCTCTGGTGTTTCAATACATAGCAATGCTATAGAAGGCAATCATGGAGCTTGCTTAAAAATGTATTTAAATATTGAAACTTCTGACCACTATTGATCAGAGTAGTGGTATGTAACATTGATAATCAAATAAATGTGTTTTCCCAGCAAGCCATTATCCCTGTTAGTGCTTGCTATTCATAACAAAACAAAGACCACCAAAAACTTTATTCAAAACCAGAACCAGAACCCCAAATATTTTAAAGGCAAAATAAAAATACCAAGCCAAGTGAGCATCTCTATGTATTTCATATGTATTTGATATCAAGAATATCTTTTAGCAGGTCTGTTAAAGCAGTCCTAACCCCCCAAAGTCAGGCTTTCAGGATATCCCAGCTTCAGCGGAGGTGGCTCAATCCGTCCCTGCTTCAGCACAGCTCGCTCAATCAGTCCCTGCTTCAGCACAGGTGACTCAATCAGAGGCTGATTGAGTGATTGGGCCACCTGTGCTAAAGCTGGAATATCCTGAAAAGTTGACCTATTGTGGGGGGTTTGATGACTGGAGTTGAGTCCCCGTGTGTTAAAGAAATGTGCCTTGATTGTGCTTTTCTGGCCCTTCACTTTTACCTTTCTTCCTTACAGATCAGTTTTTAAATTCCTCTGCTGTGAACCCTCCACCGACCTGCAGTGCTCCTGCAGTCACCACTGCTTACCCTTCATGGAGCAACAGCTTCCACCCAGTAGGGAGGAATACAGAAGTCTACAGACATGGGGCCCAAGGCATGATTTTGCAACAAGGGTCTGCAGGAACACCAATGTATCTACAGCAGATCCCACAGGCAACACGCGCTTACCCTCGTGTATCGGACATGAACGGAGGATTCTACCACACTGCTACAGGAGGATACACAGGATTTGCAGGACAGGTTAGGGGAGAAGCCACAACGCAGCCTGTTACTTTCCGTCCCAACACACATTTGGAAAGACGTGCTACAATAGGGCCTTGTATAATGGCCACCCAGTATGCACAACTTCAGCAGCCACCATTCATACCCCTTAGAGGAATGCAGACCTTACAAGGTGAGATATGGAGAATCTTTACTAATCATTGTTCAAAATCTTCTCCTTGACCGATACCATTACCTGTTATAAAGATCTTTAATTACGGTCATTCGCCACTGTAGTGTTACAAATATATAGAACTCTACAGTATGTAGTCCTCGCCAATACTGAAGGGATTAAGCATGTGTTTGCTTTTCTTCCTTTGTGTTATTATGTACAATGTGTTGGTATTTATGATAATTGATTATTTCTCCTTTTTGATTTTGTTACAGTGTGTCAGACCTCGCTTGGAGCCCAACATATTTCCCAGGCCAGTTTAATTACACAAGGAGCAGTTCAGCTTGCTGCTAATGAAAAAAGTGAACCACCTCTAATGTACCCAACTCAACCAGCTCGGAAGCTGAGCCACCTCTCAAAGTTACATATTGATGTGCAAAGCAACAAAGAGTTATATGTGCCAGTGTGGAAAAGGGGTGGGTTAAAAGATATGGCGAAGAGATCTTCAGAGGTGAAGGCCCCCTCACATATTGCTCAGAAGGTTCGTAATAACGTGCTGAGTTCAGTGAAGACTGAGTGTCCGTCAAAGTCTGAGGGGGTACCAAAGTGCTCCAAAGTGGAAACAAAGAAGAAAAAGATCCTTTATTCAGCTGCAAAGGATCAAGTCCCTCAAACTGCACTGCAAAAGAAGGTAAAACCAATGTCAAAGCCAGTAAATCATTCTTCTGCTCCTATACCAGGGAAGTCACCCCATGGCCCACAATCTGGTGACGAGGCTGTTCTGTTAAAAAAGATGAAACGTGTTTGTCTCTCAGGTGCCCACATTTCCAATAAGGTATCTGAAAAGATGCAGCAAAGCCGTGAAGGTACAATGGATGCAAAGACACCTGCTGTTACTCATATTAATCCTAAACTGAAGAAAACTCAGGAGATAGGGATCAAACGTAAAGATGCAAAGACTCCTGCAGTTACTCATAGTCCTGAGCGGAAGACACCTCAGGAGATGGGGATCAAACGTAAATATGCAAAAACTCCTGCAGTTACTCATAGTCCTGAGCGGAAGACACCTCAGGAGATGGGGATCAAACTTAAAAATGCAAAGACTCCTGCAGTTACTCATTGTCCTGAGCGGAAGACACCTCAGGAGATCGGGATCAAACGTAAATATGCAAAAACACCTGCTGTTACTCATAGTCCTGAGCGGAAGACACCTCAGGAGATGGGGATCAAATGTAAAGATGCAAAGTCTCCTGCAGTTACTCATAGTCCTGAGCGGAAGACACCTCAAGAGATGGGGATCAAACGTAAACAGAACAGCAATATTAAGCAGCTAGTGAAGAAAACAAAGAACCAGACCAGCGTTTTCAGTTTTGAGCAAGCGCTGGCTTGTGGTACTGATAATAACCCCAAAGCTCTCAAAAGAAAAAGTGCTAATCAGCCTGGAGTGAATTCAGAAGTTCTTGGGAAGGGCAAGAAGTCATTGGAACCTTCTGAACAAGGAAAGGTGAAAGCCCATCACAGCAACCTCAGCCTCCAAATGATTAACTCTGTTCAAGTATTTCACCCATTGGGTAAAAAAGCAGGTCCCACAGGTCCAGGGGCACCCGCAGAATCCATTACACTTGGAAATAAGCTTGGACCAATGCAAGGACGCCAAAGCCAGACTTCTGCTTCTCATGTTCAGTGGTCTCTTACTGATGCGATTAAAAGGTTCATGGCCAAAAAACAGGACAGTATTTCTGGAATTAAAGGTGTCGGTATTAATGCCAGGCCTAGGCTATTTAAAATACATGAGTACACAAGACCTGACATTAAAACCAGTGAAATCAAACAACATGGGGAAAACAAAGCTTCAGTTATAGAGAATCCCAAACACTTCCCAGTGATATCCATAGAACAGGAAGCTGCAGTAAGATGCATTGAAAAGGTGAGCCAAACCACTATCCCCATTCCAGCTCCTGGCATTAAAACCAGTGAAATCAAACAACGTGGGGAAAACAAAGCTTCAGTTATAGAGAATCCCAAACACTTCCCAGTGATATCCATAGAACGGAAAGCTGCAGTGACATGCATTAAAAAGGTCAGCCAAACCACTATCCCCATTCAAGCTCCTTTCAACCAGAAGCACCAGCTTTCTAACCTGCAGCTTCCTATCAATGTACCCAGCAGAGTGGACAACTTCACTCCATCCTTCTGTCAACAGCCTCTCCAAGAGCTTGAGGTTTCCATACCTATTCCACCAGAACAGAGAGAGGAGAGAGAGGCTATGAAAAGGAAATCACAACTGGAGAGGGAGTAAGCCTGTCAACATACCTCCAAGGGGAGGCTACAGTGCTTTGTTCAGAGGCAGAAGGATCATAACATCTCTAAACGTTACGGATACCCACCATCCAGACTTATTTCCCCCATGAGATACTTAAGCCCTAAAAAAACAAAAAAAAACCCTGACTAATCTGTAACTGATGCCAAGCTCTGTGACTATCTGTAAATAAGATTTATATTTATAAGTCAGTTTGTAACATATTTTACTAAGAATATATTTAAAACTCTTCAATAAAATGTATCTATTTTCAATTGAACTCTTTATTTACTAAAGAAACTATTTACAAATGCCAAGGGTTATTGAAATTCTGCAAATTAACTTTAGATTACCCTCTTGATGATACGAGAGAGAGAGAGAGAGAGAGAGAGAGAGAGAGAGAGAGAGAGAGAGAGAGAGAGAGAGATAAGTAAGTCGGACCCCACTTATGAGAGAGAAACAGATAAATATTTAACTATATGCTTTGTCATGTTGTATGTTGTATGTATGTATGTACTGTATGTCTTTATTTATATAGCGCCATTTATGTAGAAAGCGCTTCACCGCAGTAATACACGTGACAATCATATAAATAATACAAATAACAGATCATGGGAATAAGTGCTTCAGACATAAAAGTAACATTTAGGAAAAGGAGTCCCTGCTCTGAAGAGCTTACAATCTAATTGGTAGGTAGAACATACAGAGACAGTAGGACGGCGTTCTGGTAAGTGCGTCTGCAATGGGCCAAGCTTTTTGTATGCGGTCTATAGTATCAGCCTCGGAGCTACTCACATGCTTCTTTAAGCAGATGTGTTAGAATGTGGGTCTTAAAGGTGGATAGAGAAGGTGCTAGTCGGGTATTGATGGGAAGGGCACTCCAGAGGTGAGGGCAGTCAGTGAGAAAGGTTTAAGGCGAGAGAGGGCTTTAGATACAAAAGGGGTAGATAGAAGACATCATTGGGCGGATCGCAAGAGTCGGGATGGTGCATAGCGAGAAATTAGAGCTGAGCTGTAAGGAGGGGCAGAAGAGTGTAAAGCTTTAAAAGTGAGGAGGAGAATTGAGTGTGAGATACGGGATTTGATAGGAAGCCAGGAGAGGGATTTCAGCAGGGGAGACGCTGAGACAGATTTAGGAAAGAGTAGAGTGATTCTGGCAGCAGCGTTTAGGATAGATTGTAGGGGAGACAGGTGAGAGGCAGTAAGACCGGACAGCAGAAGGTTCCAGTATTTGAGATGGTAGAGAATGAGGGTCTGTGTCAGAGTTTTAGCTGTCGAGCAACAGTGGAAGGGTGTATCTTGCGGAAGAAAAAACGACAGGTTTAGCTACCTTTTGAATGTGAGAGAGGAGTCTGTGACCCCCAGGGCAGCGTGCTTGGGCTACTGCATGTATAGTAGTTCTTCCAACAGTAATGTGGAAGGTGGTAGTAGGGCCAGGTTTGGCATGAAATATAAGGAGTTCTGTTTTTGACATGTTAAATTTAAGTCGGCGGAGGATCATGTTGCATTGGGCTTCTCTTCCTTGTGTTTATACTGTACAATGTCACATACCCAGTAGCACTCCTTAAGACAAATATATATGGTGAGGTGGGTCTGGGGTTGAGTTTACATGGGTTTGTGTGCGCAGATTTAAATTGTTTGGAGGTCTGTGACTCCTCCCCGTTTCCAAACTTACTCTGCCCACCTTTAAAGCAGCAGTCCAAGCTGTCGTTTAAAAAAAAAAAATCCCTTTGATATGTGCATCAATACAATCCACACATTGATAAGTAATTAGCTAAGTTGCGATTGATCGGTGAAGATTCGGCTCGGGGGTTGACTAAATGGTTGCCAGTGCAGCAGAAGAGGACCAAAAATGCAAAGTTCTCTGGGGTGATCATGTGACCAGGCAGTCACTGGATACAATTGAGTTTTGCACAGCTAGGGAGAGGGCAGTGTTCAAAAAAAGGGGGGGGGGGGGTTGCCAGAGCCTGTTTCAAAATAGGAAGGGGATGTGACTTTGTAAATGGTTGCTATAGAAACAAAAAATGATTGTTACATTATGATACATAAAAATTTTAATTCAGAGTTGTTTAAAAAAAAGTACTACTACTAGTAGCATTATACTAAAAAATAATACAGATGCACAGTAATACCCTCTATAGATATACCAAGAATTGTTAAGTGTGAGTGTGTGTGTGAGTTTATGACATGTGGAAGGAAGGTGGAGGGGTGAGAGTCATGGCGAGGGGAGGGGGGTGAAGGAGAGACATGGTGAGGGGAGGGGGGTGAAAGAGACATGGCGAGGGGAGGAGGGTGAAAGAGAGACATAGGTAGGGGGTGATATAGAGACATGGGAATGGGTTTAAAAGAAAGACATGGGGAGGGGTGAAAGAGACATGGGGAGTGGGTGAAAGAGACATGGGGAGTGGGTGAAAGAGTCATGGGGAGCGGCGGTGAAGAGACATGGGAACAGGGGTAAAGAGACATGGGGAGCAGGGGTGAAGAGACATGGGAGCAGGGGTGAAGAGACATTGGGAGGGGAGGGTGAAAGAGACATGGGGAGGTGATCGAGAGACATTTAGAGGGGGGGTGATAGAGAGACATTTGGAGGGGGGGGATGATAGAGAAACACGGGGAGGGGGTGCAAGAGACATAGAGAGGGGGGTGAAAGAGAGCCATGGGGTGGGGCGTGAAAAAGAGACATGGGGAGAGGGGTGAAAGAGACATGGGGAGGGAGGCGATAGAGAGACATGGGGGGATGAAAGAGACATGGGGAGGGGGGGTGAAAGAAAGCCATGGGGAGGGTGGGTCCATGATCCTCAGTTGCTGGAAGAGTGGGCCCGGGTGAGTAGTTTTTTCTTCTTCACAGGTCCGGGAGATGTTGATCAGACGGCTTCTTAGGGTCAAATAAGACATGACAGACCTTATATAAGGCCTGTGACATCACATTTGACTGACAAATGATATATCCACCAATCTAATTGGTGGATGTACCATGTGATGGCTTCCATTTTATTTTTTGGCAGAAATGACATCATCTTAAGTGATTGGATAATAAAGGAACTATTGGATCTCAATATAAATGTAGAAAATATGCAGGGCCAAAGCTATGACAATGCTGCAAATATGCGGGGAAAGCATAATGGAGTTCAAAGACATGTTGAACATGAACCCACGTGCGTTTTATGTACCATGTAGTTCTCATTATTTGAACCTAGTGGTTAACAACACTGCCAAACCCAATATAGGTGCCATTTAATTTTTGGGCTTAATTCAACCGTTGTATAATTTCTTCCCCAGGTCCACCAACAGATAAATCATTCTTTTAAAATCCTTACCCAATTTAACACTAAAGAGAGTCTGTGAAACATGTTGGGAGCCTCGTATTGATGCAGTTAGACCAATTCGATACCACCTGGGAGCGCTCTATGTTGCATTAGTGTATATTAAAGAAGATGTGACATTTAAAAGTGAACATCATGGCCCCCAGAGTAGAGCTGTTGCGTACACTCTCGCAAAATGTATTTGTGACTATAAATTCATATGTTGTGTAATATTTTGGTATGACATATTAAGTACAATCAATCCAGTGAACAAGCAGTCTATAAACTATGACAAAAACAAGTCCAAAGACCAAATCTGGGGCTCCAAAAAACAATCCCAACAGTAGATTTTGGGCCCTGTTTGTTTAAATCAAAAACACTACAGTAATGTCCAAGCCTTTGTCTCATAAATAGAGAGGTATCCTTACCAACTCCACTTATAAATGGTGTAAATGATCAGTCTAGGGGTTTACAGTATATACATGTAGAAAAGATGGCGCCTAGCTGGTTCTGCTCTGTTATTGAGCTATCACAAATCAGCTGTAAATGTTCACATGGAATGGCACCTAGTTAACTTTTTAAATCAATAACTGTAGACTTGCTAGTCGGCCAATATCATAGACTCTATCCTCAATAATAACAAAGTTCATTACAAGCGACTCTACGGAAAAACTCTTCGCCAGGCCATTTTGGATGACACCAAAGGAGATTATGAAACCAAAGGGTGCATCAGTTCAATCCTGCTCCTGTGGGTTGCTGCAGGGCACCTTTTGGTGTGTTGTTCGCTAGGGAGATAGTACAAAGTGAAAAATGTGCGATGCACAACCGGAACGAAAAAATAAATGAACTGGAGAGAGTGTACAGTAACTACACAATTTGCTTTTAATAACTCATCTAATCAAATGACCGGCAACAAAAGCGCGCGCGCACACAGAGGTTTTCAAACATCTCTATGGAGCTTGGTCCCACCCCCCGTTCGTGTCACGTGTCACTCACGCGCGGCGCGCTCACGGGACGTTCGTGCACCACTCCCCAGCTGCGACACAACACCCGTAACAATGCCCACCTGTCTCCTGCGCTCTGCGTCCAATCACAGCTCCCGCGGGGCCACACCTCCGTTCCGCCTCTCACTTTCATTGCTCCAGTCCTCCTATTTAATCTCTGCTTGCTCAGTTACAAATTGCTGAGCATAGACCATAGTAGCCTTGTGTTCCTACATTCCTGCTTTGCCTTGCCTTGTGCCTTGCCTCTCTTGCTTTCAGTTTGACCTCATGTGTACCGACACGGCTAGACTCTTGGACGCTCTCTGTATAACGACCCCAGCTTGCCCTCGACTACCTGCATCTCTCCATCCCTGACCACGGATATAGGACATTCTTTTAACCCACCAGCTCCAACCCTCGACCTCGGCACAACGGACATCTACCGTTACTGGCTCCTCCCCATGACCGCGGCAAGTATCTGGACTACCCTCTCTCTCCAACCCCGACCCGGCTACGCTGACAATCCAGGCGTGCCTCCACTGCTGTGGGTGCGCAGTTTCTACTTTCCCACCTCAGTACCGGGGGTCCGCCTTGTTCGTGGTGAGTGCAAGGGTCACAATTAGAGAGGGTTGGGGTTCCTTACAATGCATCTGATCTCAGACGCGCTATTAGAGAGGGTTGGGGCTCCTTTGAATGCATCTGATCTCAGACGCGCTATTAGAGAAAGTTGGGATTCCTTACAATGCAGATTTCAGACGCGCTGTTAGAGAGGGTTGGGGCTCCTTACAATGTATTTGATCAATGCATTGTAAGGAACCCCAACCCTCTCTAGTGTGTATTTGTGAACTGTAAGGTGCTTGACTAATACACTGGAAGAATATCATTGTTTTCGATTAAAAATATCAAAGAATGTGTTACTTTAACGAGCGCTTTCTCTTTTTTTGAATCTCCAATATACTATTTGCCAAGTGGGACTGATGAAATCACCAAAAACTACTGTAGCAGATCCCCTTTGGTTGTCAATACGTTACTTTGAAGTGGAAGGGAGAGACCTACTGAGGCCAATATACTAAGCATCGCAAACTGAGCGGGGGGAGGGGTGGAGGGTTTCGGCGCATGTCAAACTTCAATTGCACTCGTGTACTAAGTTCAAATTTCTCCATCTGCGCCCAGCCCCAAAATACTGTTTAGCGCACAGAAATGGATTGCACTTGGTGTATAAAAGTCAATGGTACATACTAATATCTATATAAATATATACAGTGTTCGACAAATCACCCAAAAATCTACTCGCCCAACCAAAAAATCTACTCGCCACCTAGTCCCGCCCCCAACCCCGCCCCTAGTCCCGCCCCCAACCCCGCCCCCAACCCCGCTTTAAAATAAAACATATGAATAAAATCCATTTAAATGACAAATATATTTATTGTATTACATTATACTACAATTAGCCCTTGTTACGTGTGTGTGTGTGTGTGTGTGTGTCTGTGTAAATGTCGATCTAGAAATAAAAGCCAGGTGTGAATGACTAGTTTCCTGCACCCCTTAATCAGTGTCTGGATGCCCCCGCTTCACAATATCTAAAGCAGAACCCCCATTCACCTGCGCTCCGGCGTCATGACGTCACGTTGCCCTAGTAACGTGACGTCACATGACCTCATAGCGTCATTTTGATGCCGCGTTGCCATGGCGACGCAGGAAGGAAGCCGCCGGAGCCTAGGTAAGTGAAGGTTTACAGAGGCCCTGCAGCTCCCCCGGCACTTAATTTAAGTGCCTTCGGGAAGCGTGCGGGGCCTCTGTAAACCCCACGCCCCCCAGACGGCAGTCTTGCGCCCCGCGTGGGGGTCGCGCCCCCCAGTTTGCGCACCGCTGTTCTAGAAATCCAATCGGATAAGGCTCTTTCTGCACGCTTTTGCACAACTCCCAGCTACTAGAATATCCCCCTGTGTCTATCCAAGAGGAGGTTTTAGTGTACTGACAAAAAACATCCCAAAATAAATTGTAATTAAGGCTGCGAGGTGTCACTGTATATAGAACATAGATCCAGTAGCACTCTCATTGTAAAAGACTCATCTCTATCCCCCCACAAATAAGCAGGGGGACCCATTCAAAGCCCATAATGTGTATGTCTGAAGCATTAAAGCAAAGTGCAGTGCTGTACCAAAGTAGTACAGTAGTTTAGTTTAGACTGCCCTTGAATGGAGTTGAACACTTCCCCAGTGCTGGAATTAGACATAAAAGGTCTATGCAGCAACATAGAGTAGTTGTGTTTAGACGCATGGCTCTATTTTTTGGAGCAGAGCCGCAGCATATATACTGTAAGAACAGTTTCTTACTTCTGACGCGGTATGTTAGACTTATGGCACTTCAGATATGGAGGATTGTTTTGGGCAAATAAAAGGTTAAAAAAAAGTATCAGAGAAATGCAACTTGTGATGCATCTCATTTTAATCTGTGCACCATGTAACTGCCCCCAACTCATCCTACTCACTCTCCCCAAGGTGCAAATTGGGGCAGAGACGCAGAATGTGATACATCTGATTATAATCTGTGCACCATGTAACTCCCCCCAACTCCTTCTACTGACTCTCCCCAAGGTGCAAGCTGGGGCAGAGACGCAGACTGTGATACATCTCATTATAATCTGTGTGCCATGTAACTCCTCCCCAACTCCTCCTACTGACTCTCCCCAAGGTGCATGCTGGGGCAGAGACGCAGACTGTGATACATCTCATTATAATCTGTGATACTTTATCTTGCCATGAAGTCAATGCATTTGAACCCAGTGATACAGTATGTTGATCCCACTGCTGTCAGTGGCACTGTCCATATGTGTACTTGTGTCACCCAATGTATGTAATACAATGTATCACAGTAGCTGTGATTTTTATGACTGCTACTCAAGTTAACCACTTCTCAACCACTTGAAATTAAATGTCAACAGTAGCTGATTTCTCTATTATGACATCACGAGACAGTATCATTGAGCCTCCTAGGAGATGCCAGCAGCAGTGTTCTGTAATGACATCATGGAATCGCCTTAGAGACTGAGATAAATACACAAATGTAAACTTGTTTGTGCGTGACTTGAATTAGTTCCCGAAGGAAACCGTTAGTTTTGTGGACATCTCAGAGATAGGAAAAGAGTGGCGCTGTACAGAGAGACTAATTATCTCCACCTTAACTCTGTATCATGGCAGGTAGGAAGCAACGTGACCTTTACATACCCAAAAAGAAATGGATAATATCTATATTTCTGAACTGTTTACTTTCACAATGTTTTATGGGGTACAGAACAGATAACATGACTCCTATCAATGGATGGGAGAAAGAAGACGGATGGGGTGGGGGGCGGGGGGGGAGGGAGGGACGGAGGTAGACAACACCCAGGGGGGTTAGGTACCTGGCCTTAATTGGATAATATTTTTTTTTATAAATGTCAAAACTGATTTATTATAGATACATACACACATATTTGTTTTATTGTATTTACTTTTATATCTGGCTTGTAATTCAAAATCTTAAATGATTTGAACAGTAATGTATAGAAAAGAACACATGTACTGTATACATAAATGTCAAAGCGGCAAACGTCTATGGGATCTATGGGATAGTAAAAAAAGACACAGGAACCTTAGTGTATACAGTAGGATTAGTTATGTATAAGGCATGCTTTTTCCTTGCCCTAAGTTTAGGTCAATAACTATTGGACCAATTCTACACCGTGGGGTGTAATGTTCGACTACTTTCAGCCATATCCTTAAATTATTGTCTACAGCAGTGTTTTTCAACCACGGATCCTAGGAACCCTAGGATTCCCCGGGCATCCCTAAAGGGTTCGCTGTAATTTTTAGGTCATTTTAAAATTGTACTTAATACAGAAGAATTTACAGTACAATGCATCTTATCTCAAACGCGCTATTGGAGAGGGTTGGGGTTCCTTACAATGCATCTGATCTCAGACGCGCTATTAGAGAGGGTTGGGGCTCCTTACAATGCATCTGATCTCAGAAGCGCTATTAGAGAGGATTGGGGTTCCTCACACTTCATCTGATCTCAGACGCACTATTAGATAGGGTTGGGGTATATTACAATGCATCTCATCTTAGACTCGTTGTTAGAGAGGGTTGGGGTCCCTCAGAATTTCACATATGGTTCCTTAACCAAAAAAAGGTTGGAAACCACTACTCTACAGTAATACAAAGGCCCCAAAAAAGACAAAGCCACAAAACGAGGGCAGAATCTGCCACTTGATTTACAGATATAGCTGACCTGAGTGCTCCTCCAGATACCTCAATATACCAGACGTCTCAGAATACCACACCATAATATTACCACAAAATACTACAGTAGGAACAGGCAATTTTTATGTTTTTATTTTTATTTTTAAAGATCCAGTTCCGAAAGCTATGGTACATCTATATTTGTCATTGTGTTCATAGGTGGACATGAAAGCAGGTGATGGACTGCACAAGTTTTATATGCCAGTTGCCACTTTGTGTTGAAAACTACCTAGAAATAGTTTTCTGTCTGTGTTACATCCCAACACATCATATATGTATATGTATATGTATAAATATATATCTATATATATATTTATAGATTAAACCCCATATATTGAGCTAAAATGTACGGGTGCTCTGGTGTTTCAATACATAGCAATGCTATAGAAGGCAATCATGGAGCTTGCTTAAAAATGTATTTAAATATTGAAACTTCTGACCACTATTGATCAGAGTAGTGGTATGTAACATTGATAATCAAATAAATGTGTTTTCCCAGCAAGCCATTATCCCTGTTAGTGCTTGCTATTCATAACAAAACAAAGACCACCAAAAACTTTATTCAAAACCAGAACCAAAACCCCAAATATTTTAAAGGCAAAATAAAAATACCAAGCCAAGTGAGCATCTCTATGTATTTCATATGTATTTGATATCAAGAATATCTTTTAGCAGGTCTGTTAAAGCAGTCCTAACCCCCCAAAGTCAGGCTTTCAGGATATCCCAGCTTCAGCGGAGGTGGCTCAATCCGTCCCTGCTTCAGCACAGCTCGCTCAATCAGTCCCTGCTTCAGCACAGGTGACTCAATCAGAGGCTGATTGAGTGATTGGGCCACCTGTGCTAAAGCTGGAATATCCTGAAAAGTTGACCTATTGTGGGGGGTTTGATGACTGGAGTTGAGTCCCCGTGTGTTAAAGAAATGTGCCTTGAATGTGCTTTTCTGGCCCTTCACTTTTACCTTTCTTCCTTACAGATCAGTTTTTAAATTCCTCTGCTGTGAACCCTCCACCGACCTGCAGTGCTCCTGCAGTCACCACTGCTTACCCTTCATGGAGCAACAGCTTCCACCCAGTAGGAAGGAATACAGAAGTCTACAGACATGGGGCCCAAGGCATGATTTTGCAACAAGGGTCTGCAGGAACACCAATGTATCTACAGCAGATCCCACAGGCAACACGCGCTTACCCTCGTGTATCGGACATGAACGGAGGATTCTACCACACTGCTACAGGAGGATACACAGGATTTGCAGGACAGGTTAGGGGAGAAGCCACAACGCAGCCTGTTACTTTCCGTCCCAACACACATTTGGAAAGACGTGCTACAATAGGGCCTTGTATAATGGCCACCCAGTATGCACAACTTCAGCAGCCACCATTCATACCCCTTAGAGGAATGCAGACCTTACAAGGTGAGATATGGAGAATCTTTACTAATCATTGTTCAAAATCTTCTCCTTGACCGATACCATTACCTGTTATAAAGATCTTTAATTACGGTCATTCGCCACTGTAGTGTTACAAATATATAGAACTCTACAGTATGTAGTCCTCGCCAATACTGAAGGGATTAAGCATGTGTTTGCTTTTCTTCCTTTGTGTTATTATGTACAATGTGTTGGTATTTATGATAATTGATTATTTCTCCTTTTTGATTTTGTTACAGTGTGTCAGACCTCGCTTGGAGCCCAACATATTTCCCAGGCCAGTTTAATTACACAAGGAGCAGTTCAGCTTGCTGCTAATGAAAAAAGTGAACCACCTCTAATGTACCCAACTCAACCAGCTCGGAAGCTGAGCCACCTCTCAAAGTTACATATTGATGTGCAAAGCAACAAAGAGTTATATGTGCCAGTGTGGAAAAGGGGTGGGTTAAAAGATATGGCGAAGAGATCTTCAGAGGTGAAGGCCCCCTCACATATTGCTCAGAAGGTTCGTAATAACGTGCTGAGTTCAGTGAAGACTGAGTGTCCGTCAAAGTCTGAGGGGGTACCAAAGTGCTCCAAAGTGGAAACAAAGAAGAAAAAGATCCTTTATTCAGCTGCAAAGGATCAAGTCCCTCAAACTGCACTGCAAAAGAAGGTAAAACCAATGTCAAAGCCAGTAAATCATTCTTCTGCTCCTATACCAGGGAAGTCACCCCATGGCCCACAATCTGGTGACGAGGCTGTTCTGTTAAAAAAGATGAAACGTGTTTGTCTCTCAGGTGCCCACATTTCCAATAAGGTATCTGAAAAGATGCAGCAAAGCCGTGAAGGTACAATGGATGCAAAGACACCTGCTGTTACTCATATTAATCCTAAACTGAAGAAAACTCAGGAGATAGGGATGAAACGTAAAGATGCAAAGACTCCTGCAGTTACTCATAGTCCTGAGCGGAAGACACCTCAGGAGATGGGGATCAAACGTAAATATGCAAAAACTCCTGCAGTTACTCATAGTCCTGAGCGGAAGACACCTCAGGAGATGGGGATCAAACTTAAAAATGCAAAGACTCCTGCAGTTACTCATTGTCCTGAGCGGAAGACACCTCAGGAGATCGGGATCAAACGTAAATATGCAAAAACACCTGCTGTTACTCATAGTCCTGAGCGGAAGACACCTCAGGAGATGGGGATCAAATGTAAAGATGCAAAGTCTCCTGCAGTTACTCATAGTTCTGAGCGGAAGACACCTCAAGAGATGGGGATCAAACGTAAACAGAACAGCAATATTAAGCAGCTAGTGAAGAAAACAAAGAACCAGACCAGCGTTTTCAGTTTTGAGCAAGCGCTGGCTTGTGGTACTGATAATAACCCCAAAGCTCTCAAAAGAAAAAGTGCTAATCAGCCTGGAGTGAATTCAGAAGTTCTTGGGAAGGGCAAGAAGTCATTGGAACCTTCTGAACAAGGAAAGGTGAAAGCCCATCACAGCAACCTCAGCCTCCAAATGATTAACTCTGTTCAAGTATTTCACCCATTGGGTAAAAAAGCAGGTCCCACAGGTCCAGGGGCACCCGCAGAATCCATTACACTTGGAAATAAGCTTGGACCAATGCAAGGACGCCAAAGCCAGACTTCTGCTTCTCATGTTCAGTGGTCTCTTACTGATGCGATTAAAAGGTTCATGGCCAAAAAACAGGACAGTATTTCTGGAATTAAAGGTGTCGGTATTAATGCCAGGCCTAGGCTATTTAAAATACATGAGTACACAAGACCTGACATTAAAACCAGTGAAATCAAACAACATGGGGAAAACAAAGCTTCAGTTATAGAGAATCCCAAACACTTCCCAGTGATATCCATAGAACAGGAAGCTGCAGTAAGATGCATTGAAAAGGTGAGCCAAACCACTATCCCCATTCCAGCTCCTGGCATTAAAACCAGTGAAATCAAACAACGTGGGGAAAACAAAGCTTCAGTTATAGAGAATCCCAAACACTTCCCAGTGATATCCATAGAACGGAAAGCTGCAGTGACATGCATTAAAAAGGTCAGCCAAACCACTATCCCCATTCAAGCTCCTTTCAACCAGAAGCACCAGCTTTCTAACCTGCAGCTTCCTATCAATGTACCCAGCAGAGTGGACAACTTCACTCCATCCTTCTGTCAACAGCCTCTCCAAGAGCTTGAGGTTTCCATACCTATTCCACCAGAACAGAGAGAGGAGAGAGAGGCTATGAAAAGGAAATCACAACTGGAGAGGGAGTAAGCCTGTCAACATACCTCCAAGGGGAGGCTACAGTGCTTTGTTCAGAGGCAGAAGGATCATAACATCTCTAAACGTTACGGATACCCACCATCCAGACTTATTTCCCCCATGAGATACTTAAGCCCTAAAAAAACAAAAAAAAACCCTGACTAATCTGTAACTGATGCCAAGCTCTGTGACTATCTGTAAATAAGATTTATATTTATAAGTCAGTTTGTAACATATTTTACTAAGAATATATTTAAAACTCTTCAATAAAATGTATCTATTTTCAATTGAACTCTTTATTTACTAAAGAAACTATTTACAAATGCCAAGGGTTATTGAAATTCTGCAAATTAACTTTAGATTACCCTCTTGATGATACGAGAGAGAGAGAGAGAGAGAGAGAGAGAGAGAGAGAGAGAGAGAGAGAGAGAGAGAGAGAGAGAGAGAGAGAGATAAGTAAGTCGGACCCCACTTATGAGAGAGAAACAGATAAATATTTAACTATATGCTTTGTCATGTTGTATGTTGTATGTATGTATGTACTGTATGTCTTTATTTATATAGCGCCATTTATGTAGAAAGCGCTTCACCGCAGTAATACACGTGACAATCATATAAATAATACAAATAACAGATCATGGGAATAAGTGCTTCAGACATAAAAGTAACATTTAGGAAAAGGAGTCCCTGCTCTGAAGAGCTTACAATCTAATTGGTAGGTAGAACATACAGAGACAGTAGGACGGCGTTCTGGTAAGTGCGTCTGCAATGGGCCAAGCTTTTTGTATGCGGTCTATAGTATCAGCCTCGGAGCTACTCACATGCTTCTTTAAGCAGATGTGTTAGAATGTGGGTCTTAAAGGTGGATAGAGAAGGTGCTAGTCGGGTATTGATGGGAAGGGCACTCCAGAGGTGAGGGCAGTCAGTGAGAAAGGTTTAAGGCGAGAGAGGGCTTTAGATACAAAAGGGGTAGATAGAAGACATCATTGGGCGGATCGCAAGAGTCGGGATGGTGCATAGCGAGAAATTAGAGCTGAGCTGTAAGGAGGGGCAGAAGAGTGTAAAACTTTAAAAGTGAGGAGGAGAATGGAGTGTGAGATACGGGATTTGATAGGAAGCCAGGAGAGGGATTTCAGCAGGGGAGACGCTGAGACAGATTTAGGAAAGAGTAGAGTGATTCTGGCAGCAGCGTTTAGGATAGATTGTAGGGGAGACAGGTGAGAGGCAGTAAGACCGGACAGCAGAAGGTTCCAGTATTTGAGATGGTAGAGAATGAGGGTCTGTGTCAGAGTTTTAGCTGTCGAGCAACAGTGGAAGGGTGTATCTTGCGGAAGAAAAAACGACAGGTTTAGCTACCTTTTGAATGTGAGAGAGGAGTCTGTGACCCCCAGGGCAGCGTGCTTGGGCTACTGCATGTATAGTAGTTCTTCCAACAGTAATGTGGAAGGTGGTAGTTGGGCCAGGTTTGGCATGAAATATAAGGAGTTCTGTTTTTGACATGTTAAATTTAAGTCGGCGGAGGATCATGTTGCATTGGGCTTCTCTTCCTTGTGTTTATACTGTACAATGTCACATACCCAGTAGCACTCCTTAAGACAAATATATATGGTGAGGTGGGTCTGGGGTTGAGTTTACATGGGTTTGTGTGCGCAGATTTAAATTGTTTGGAGGTCTGTGACTCCTCCCCGTTTCCAAACTTACTCTGCCCACCTTTAAAGCAGCAGTCCAAGCTGTCGTTTAAAAAAAAAAAATCCCTTTGATATGTGCATCAATACAATCCACACATTGATAAGTAATTAGCTAAGTTGCGATTGATCGGTGAAGATTCGGCTCGGGGGTTGACTAAATGGTTGCCAGTGCAGCAGAAGAGGACCAAAAATGCAAAGTTCTCTGGGGTGATCATGTGACCAGGCAGTCACTGGATACAATTGAGTTTTGCACAGCTAGGGAGAGGGCAGTGTTCAAAAAAAGGGGGGGGGGGGTTGCCAGAGCCTGTTTCAAAATAGGAAGGGGATGTGACTTTGTAAATGGTTGCTATAGAAACAAAAAATGATTGTTACATTATGATACATTAAAATTTTAATTCAGAGTTGTTTAAAAAAAAGTACTACTACTAGTAGCATTATACTAAAAAATAATACAGATGCACAGTAATACCCTCTATAGATATACCAAGAATTGTTAAGTGTGAGTGTGTGTCTGAGTTTATGACATGTGGAAGGAAGGTGGAGGGGTGAGAGTCATGGCGAGGGGAGGGGGGTGAAGGAGAGACATGGTGAGGGGAGGGGGGTGAAAGAGACATGGCGAGGGGAGGAGGGTGAAAGAGAGACATAGGTAGGGGGTGATATAGAGACATGGGAATGGGTTTAAAAGAGAGACATGGGGAGGGGTGAAAGAGACATGGGGAGTGGGTGAAAGAGACATGGGGAGTGGGTGAAAGAGTCATGGGGAGCGGCGGTGAAGAGACATGGGAACAGGGGTAAAGAGACATGGGGAGCAGGGGTGAAGAGACATGGGAGCAGGGGTGAAGAGACATTGGGAGGGGAGGGTGAAAGAGACATGGGGAGGTGATCGAGAGACATTTAGAGGGGGGGTGATAGAGAGACATTTGGAGGGGGGGGATGATAGAGAAACACGGGGAGGGGGTGCAAGAGACATAGAGAGGGGGGTGAAAGAGAGCCATGGGGTGGGGCGTGAAAAAGAGACATGGGGAGAGGGGTGAAAGAGACATGGGGAGGGAGGCGATAGAGAGACATGGGGGGATGAAAGAGACATGGGGAGGGGGGGTGAAAGAAAGCCATGGGGAGGGTGGGTCCATGATCCTCAGTTGCTGGAAGAGTGGGCCCGGGTGAGTAGTTTTTTCTTCTTCACAGGTCCGGGAGATGTTGATCAGACGGCTTCTTAGGGTCAAATAAGACATGACAGACCTTATATAAGGCCTGTGACATCACATTTGACTGACAAATGATATATCCACCAATCTAATTGGTGGATGTACCATGTGATGGCTTCCATTTTATTTTTTGGCAGAAATGACATCATCTTAAGTGATTGGATAATAAAGGAACTATTGGATCTCAATATAAATGTAGAAAATATGCAGGGCCAAAGCTATGACAATGCTGCAAATATGCGGGGAAAGCTTAATGGAGTTCAAAGACATGTTGAACATGAACCCACGTGCGTTTTATGTACCATGTAGTTCTCATTATTTGAACCTAGTGGTTAACAACACTGCCAAACCCAATATAGGTGCCATTTAATTTTTGGGCTTAATTCAACCGTTGTATAATTTCTTCCCCAGGTCCACCAACAGATAAATCATTCTTTTAAAATCCTTACCCAATTTAACACTAAAGAGAGTCTGTGAAACATGTTGGGAGCCTCGTATTGATGCAGTTAGACCAATTCGATACCACCTGGGAGCGCTCTATGTTGCATTAGTGTATATTAAAGAAGATGTGACATTTAAAAGTGAACATCATGGCCCCCAGAGTAGAGCTGTTGCGTACACTCTCGCAAAATGTATTTGTGACTATAAATTCATATGTTGTGTAATATTTTGGTATGACATATTAAGTACAATCAATCCAGTGAACAAGCAGTCTATAAACTATGACAAAAACAAGTCCAAAGACCAAATCTGGGGCTCCAAAAAACAATCCCAACAGTAGATTTTGGGCCCTGTTTGTTTAAATCAAAAACACTACAGTAATGTCCAAGCCTTTGTCTCATAAATAGAGAGGTATCCTTACCAACTCCACTTATAAATGGTGTAAATGATCAGTCTAGGGGTTTACAGTATATACATGTAGAAAAGATGGCGCCTAGCTGGTTCTGCTCTGTTATTGAGCTATCACAAATCAGCTGTAAATGTTCACATGGAATGGCACCTAGTTAACTTTTTAAATCAATAACTGTAGACTTGCTAGTCGGCCAATATCATAGACTCTATCCTCAATAATAACAAAGTTCATTACAAGCGACTCTACGGAAAAACTCTTCGCCAGGCCATTTTGGATGACACCAAAGGAGATTATGAAACCAAAGGGTGCATCAGTTCAATCCTGCTCCTGTGGGTTGCTGCAGGGCACCTTTTGGTGTGTTGTTCGCTAGGGAGATAGTACAAAGTGAAAAATGTGTGATGCACAACCGGAACGAAAAAATAAATGAACTGGAGAGAGGGTACAGTAACTACACAATTTGCTTTTAATAACTCATCTAATCAAATGACCGGCAACAAAAGCGCGCGCACACAGAGGTTTTCAAACATCTCTATGGAGCTTGGTCCCACCCCCCGTTCGTGTCACGTGTCACTCACGCGCGGCGCGCTCACGGGACGATCGTGCACCACTCCCCAGCTGCGACACAACACCCGTAACAATGCCCACCTGTCTCCTGCGCTCTGCGTCCAATCACAGCTCCCGCGGGGCCACACCTCCGTTCCGCCTCTCACTTTCATTGCTCCAGTCCTCCTATTTAATCTCTGCTTGCTCAGTTACACATTGCTGAGCATAGACCATAGTAGCCTTGTGTTCCTACATTCCTGCTTTGCCTTGCGCCTTGCCTCTCTTGCTTTCAGTTTGACCTCATGTGTACCGACACGGCTAGACTCTTGGACGCTCTCTGTATAACGACCCCAGCTTGCCCTCGACTACCTGCATCTCTCCATCCCTGACCACGGATATAGGACATTCTTTTAACCCACCAGCTCCAACCCTCGACCTCGGCACAACGGACATCTACCGTTACTGGCTCCTCCCCATGACCGCGGCAAGTATCTGGACTACCCTCTCTCTCCAACCCCGACCCGGCTACGCTGACAATCCAGGCGTGCCTCCACTGCTGTGGGTGCGCAGTTTCTACTTTCCCACCTCAGTACCGGGGGTCCGCCTTGTTCGTGGTGAGTGCAAGGGTCACAATTAGAGAGGGTTGGGGTTCCTTACAATGCATCTGATCTCAGACGCGCTATTAGAGAGGGTTGGGGCTCCTTTGAATGCATCTGATCTCAGACGCGCTATTAGAGAAAGTTGGGATTCCTTACAATGCAGATTTCAGACGCGCTGTTAGAGAGGGTTGGGGCTCCTTACAATGTATTTGATCAATGCATTGTAAGGAACCCCAACCCTCTCTAGTGTGTATTTGTGAACTGTAAGGTGCTTGACTAATACACTGGAAGAATATCATTGTTTTCGATTAAAAATATCAAAGAATGTGTTACTTTAACGAGCGCTTTCTCTTTTTTTGAATCTCCAATATACTATTTGCCAAGTGGGACTGATGAAATCACCAAAAACTACTGTAGCAGGTCCCCTTTGGTTGTCAATACGTTACTTTGAAGTGGAAGGGAGAGACCTACTGAGGCCAATATACTAAGCATCGCAAACTGAGCGGGGGGAGGGGTGGAGGGTTTCGGCGCATGTCAAACTTCAATTGCACTCGTGTACTAAGTTCAAATTTCTCCATCTGCGCCCAGCCCCAAAATACTGTTTAGCGCACAGAAATGGATTGCACTTGGTGTATAAAAGTCAATGGTACATACTAATATCTATATAAATATATACAGTGTTCGACAAATCACCAAAAAATCTACTCGCCACCTAGTCCCGCCCCCAACCCCGCCCCTAGTCCCGCCCCCAACCCCGCCCCCAACCCCGCTTTAAAATAAAACATATGAATAAAATCCATTTAAATGACAAATATATTTATTGTGTTACATTATACTACAATTAGCCCTTGTTACGTGTGTGTGTGTGTGTGTGTGTGTCTGTGTAAATGTCGATCTAGAAATAAAAGCCAGGTGTGAATGACTAGTTTCCTGCACCCCTTAATCAGTGTCTGGATGCCCCCGCTTCACAATATCTAAAGCAGAACCCCCATTCACCTGCGCTCCGGCGTCATGACGTCACCTTGCCCTAGTAACGTGACGTCACATGACCTCACAGCGTCATTTTGATGCCGCGTTGCCATGGCGACGCAGGAAGGAAGCCGCCGGAGCCTAGGTAAGTGAAGGTTTACAGAGGCCCTGCAGCTCCCCCGGCACTTAATTTAAGTGCCTTCGGGAAGCGCGCGGGGCCTCTGTAAACCCCACGCCCCCCAGACGGCAGTCTTGCGCCCCGCGTGGGGGTCGCGCCCCCCAGTTTGCGCACCGCTGTTCTAGAAATCCAATCGGATAAGGCTCTTTCTGCACGCTTTTGCACAACTCCCAGCTACTAGAATATCCCCCTGTGTCTATCCAAGAGGAGGTTTTAGTGTACTGACAAAAAACATCCCAAAATAAATTGTAATTAAGGCTGCGAGGTGTCACTGTATATAGAACATACATCCAGTAGCACTCTCATTGTAAAAGACTCATCTCTATCCCCCCACAAATAAGCAGGGGGACCCATTCAAAGCCCATAATGTGTATGTCTGAAGCATTAAAGCAAAGTGCAGTGCTGTACCAAAGTAGTAGTTTAGTTTAGACTGCCCTTGAATGGAGTTGAACACTTCCCCAGTGCTGGAATTAGACATAAAAGGTCTATGCAGCAACATAGAGTAGTTGTGTTTAGACGCATGGCTCTATTTTTTGGAGCAGAGCCGCAGCATATATACTGTAAGAACAGTTTCTTACTTCTGACGCGGTATGTTAGACTTATGGCACTTCAGATATGGAGGATTGTTTTGGGCAAATAAAAGGTTAAAAAAAAGTATCAGAGAAATGCAACTTGTGACGCATCTCATTTTAATCTGTGCACCATGTAACTGCCCCCAACTCATCCTACTCACTCTCCCCAAGGTGCAAATTGGGGCAGAGACGCAGAATGTGATACATCTGATTATAATCTGTGCACCATGTAACTCCCCCCAACTCCTTCTACTGACTCTCCCCAAGGTGCAAGCTGGGGCAGAGACGCAGACTGTGATACATCTCATTATAATCTGTGTGCCATGTAACTCCTCCCCAACTCCTCCTACTGACTCTCCCCAAGGTGCATGCTGGGGCAGAGACGCAGACTGTGATACATCTCATTATAATCTGTGATACTTTATCTTGCCATGAAGTCAATGCATTTGAACCCAGTGATACAGTATGTTGATCCCACTGCTGTCAGTGGCACTGTCCATATGTGTACTTGTGTCACCCAATGTATGTAATACAATGTATCACAGTAGCTGTGATTTTTATGACTGCTACTCAAGTTAACCACTTCTCAACCACTTGAAATTAAATGTCAACAGTAGCTGATTTCTCTATTATGACATCACGAGACAGCATCATTGAGCCTCCTAGGAGATGCCAGCAGCCGTGTTCTGTAATGACATCATGGAATCGCCTTAGAGACTGAGATAAATACACAAATGTAAACTTGTTTGTGCGTGACTTGAATTAGTTCCCGAAGGAAACCGTTAGTTTTGTGGACATCTCAGAGATAGGAAAAGAGTGGCGCTGTACAGAGAGACTAATTATCTCCACCTTAACTCTGTATCATGGCAGGTAGGAAGCAACGTGACCTTTACATACCCAAAAAGAAATGGATAATATCTATATTTCTGAACTGTTTACTTTCACAATGTTTTATGGGGTACAGAACAGATAACATGACTCCTATCAATGGATGGGAGAAAGAAGACGGATGGGGTGGGGGGCGGGGGGGAGGGACGGAGGTAGACAACACCCAGGGGGGTTAGGTACCTGGCCTTAATTGGATAATATTTTTTTTTATAAATGTCAAAACTGATTTATTATAGATACATACACACATATTTGTTTTATTGTATTTACTTTTATATCTGGCTTGTAATTCAAAATCTTAAATGATTTGAACAGTAATGTATAGAAAAGAACACATGTACTGTATACATAAATGTCAAAGCGGCAAACGTCTATGGGATCTATGGGATAGTAAAAAAAGACACAGGAACCTTAGTGTATACAGTAGGATTAGTTATGTATAAGGCATGCTTTTTCCTTGCCCTAAGTTTAGGTCAATAACTATTGGACCAATTCTACACCGTGGGGTGTAATGTTCGACTACTTTCAGCCATATCCTTAAATTATTGTCTACAGCAGTGTTTTTCAACCACGGATCCTAGGAACCCTAGGATTCCCCGGGCATCCCTAAAGGGTTCGCTGTAATTTTTAGGTCATTTTAAAATTGTACTTAATACAGAAGAATTTACAGTACAATGCATCTTATCTCAAACGCGCTATTGGAGAGGGTTGGGGTTCCTTACAATGCATCTGATCTCAGACACGCTATTAGAGAGGGTTGGGGCTCCTTACAATGCATCTGATCTCAGAAGCGCTATTAGAGAGGATTGGGGTTCCTCACACTTCATCTGATCTCAGACGCACTATTAGATAGGGTTGGGGTATATTACAATGCATCTCATCTTAGACTCGTTGTTAGAGAGGGTTGGGGTCCCTCAGAATTTCACATATGGTTCCTTAACCAAAAAAAGGTTGGAAACCACTACTCTACAGTAATACAAAGGCCCCAAAAAAGACAAAGCCACAAAACGAGGGCAGAATCTGCCACTTGATTTACAGATATAGCTGACCTGAGTGCTCCTCCAGATACCTCAATATACCAGACGTCTCAGAATACCACACCATAATATTACCACAAAATACTACAGTAGGAACAGGCAATTTTTATGTTTTTATTTTTATTTTTAAAGATCCAGTTCCGAAAGCTATGGTACTGTACATCTATATTTGTCATTGTGTTCATAGGTGGACATGAAAGCAGGTGATGGACTGCACAAGTTTTATATGCCAGTTGCCACTTTGTGTTGAAAACTACCTAGAAATAGTTTTCTGTCTGTGTTACATCCCAACACATCATATATGTATATGTATATGTATAAATATATATCTATATATATATTTATAGATTAAACCCCATATATTGAGCTAAAATGTACGGGTGCTCTGGTGTTTCAATACATAGCAATGCTATAGAAGGCAATCATGGAGCTTGCTTAAAAATGTATTTAAATATTGAAACTTCTGACCACTATTGATCAGAGTAGTGGTATGTAACATTGATAATCAAATAAATGTGTTTTCCCAGCAAGCCATTATCCCTGTTAGTGCTTGCTATTCATAACAAAACAAAGACCACCAAAAACTTTATTCAAAACCAGAACCAAAACCCCAAATATTTTAAAGGCAAAATAAAAATACCAAGCCAAGTGAGCATCTCTATGTATTTCATATGTATTTGATATCAAGAATATCTTTTAGCAGGTCTGTTAAAGCAGTCCTAACCCCCCAAAGTCAGGCTTTCAGGATATCCCAGCTTCAGCGGAGGTGGCTCAATCCGTCCCTGCTTCAGCACAGCTCGCTCAATCAGTCCCTGCTTCAGCACAGGTGACTCAATCAGAGGCTGATTGAGTGATTGGGCCACCTGTGCTAAAGCTGGAATATCCTGAAAAGTTGACCTATTGTGGGGGGTTTGATGACTGGAGTTGAGTCCCCGTGTGTTAAAGAAATGTGCCTTGATTGTGCTTTTCTGGCCCTTCACTTTTACCTTTCTTCCTTACAGATCAGTTTTTAAATTCCTCTGCTGTGAACCCTCCACCGACCTGCAGTGCTCCTGCAGTCACCACTGCTTACCCTTCATGGAGCAACAGCTTCCACCCAGTAGGGAGGAATACAGAAGTCTACAGACATGGGGCCCAAGGCATGATTTTGCAACAAGGGTCTGCAGGAACACCAATGTATCTACAGCAGATCCCACAGGCAACACGCGCTTACCCTCGTGTATCGGACATGAACGGAGGATTCTACCACACTGCTACAGGAGGATACACAGGATTTGCAGGACAGGTTAGGGGAGAAGCCACAACGCAGCCTGTTACTTTCCGTCCCAACACACATTTGGAAAGACGTGCTACAATAGGGAATTGTATAATGGCCACCCAGTATGCACAACTTCAGCAGCCACCATTCATACCCCTTAGAGGAATGCAGACCTTACAAGGTGAGATATGGAGAATCTTTACTAATCATTGTTCAAAATCTTCTCCTTGACCGATACCATTACCTGTTATAAAGATCTTTAATTACGGTCATTCGCCACTGTAGTGTTACAAATATATAGAACTCTACAGTATGTAGTCCTCGCCAATACTGAAGGGATTAAGCATGTGTTTGCTTTTCTTCCTTTGTGTTATTATGTACAATGTGTTGGTATTTATGATAATTGATTATTTCTCCTTTTTGATTTTGTTACAGTGTGTCAGACCTCGCTTGGAGCCCAACATGTTTCCCAGGCCAGTTTAATTACACAAGGAGCAGTTCAGCTTGCTGCTAATGAAAAAAGTGAACCACCTCTAATGTACCCAACTCAACCAGCTCGGAAGCTGAGCCACCTCTCAAAGTTACATATTGATGTGCAAAGCAACAAAGAGTTATATGTGCCAGTGTGGAAAAGGGGTGGGTTAAAAGATATGGCGAAGAGATCTTCAGAGGTGAAGGCCCCCTCACATATTGCTCAGAAGGTTCGTAATAACGTGCTGAGTTCAGTGAAGACTGAGTGTCCGTCAAAGTCTGAGGGGGTACCAAAGTGCTCCACAGTGGAAACAAAGAAGAAAAAGATCCTTTATTCAGCTGCAAAGGATCAAGTCCCTCAAACTGCACTGCAAAAGAAGGTAAAACCAATGTCAAAGCCAGTAAATCATTCTTCTGCTCCTATACCAGGGAAGTCACCCCATGGCCCACAATCTGGTGACGAGGCTGTTCTGTTAAAAAAGATGAAACGTGTTTGTCTCTCAGGTGCCCACATTTCCAATAAGGTATCTGAAAAGATGCAGCAAAGCCGCGAAGGTACAATGGATGCAAAGACACCTGCTGTTACTCATATTAATCCTAAACTGAAGACACCTCAGGAGATGGGGATCAAACGTAAAAATGCAAAGACTCCTGCAGTTACTCATAGTCCTGAGCGGAAGACACCTCAGGAGATGGGGATCAAACGTAAATATGCAAAAACTCCTGCAGTTACTCATAGTCCTGAGCGGAAGACACCTCAGGAGATGGGGATCAAACGTAAATATGCAAAAACTCCTGCAGTTACTCATAGTCCTGAGCGGAAGACACCTCAGGAGATGGGGATCAAACTTAAAAATGCAAAGACTCCTGCAGTTACTCATAGTCCTGAGCGGAAGACACCTCAAGAGATGGGGATCAAACGTAAACAGAACAGCAATATTAAGCAGCTAGTGAAGAAAACAAAGAACCAGACCAGCGTTTTCAGTTTTGAGCAAGCGCTGGCTTGTGGTACTGATAATAACCCCAAAGCTCTCAAAAGAAAAAGTGCTAATCAGCCTGGAGTGAATTCAGAAGTTCTTGGGAAGGGCAAGAAGTCATTGGAACCTTCTGAACAAGGAAAGGTGAAAGCCCATCACAGCAACATCAGCCTCCAAATGATTAACTCTGTTCAAGTATTTCACCCATTGGGTAAAAAAGCAGGTCCCACAGGTCCAGGGGCACCCGCAGAATCCATTACACTTGGAAATAAGCTTGGACCAATGCAAGGACGCCAAAGCCAGACTTCTGCTTCTCATGTTCAGTGGTCTCTTACTGATGCGATTAAAAGGTTCATGGCCAAAAAACAGGACAGTATTTCTGGAATTAAAGGTGTCGGTATTAATGCCAGGCCTAGGCTATTTAAAATACATGAGTACACAAGACCTGACATTAAAACCAGTGAAATCAAACAACATGGGGAAACCAAAGCTTCAGTTATAGAGAATCCCAAACACTTCCCAGTGATATCCATAGAACAGGAAGCTGCAGTAAGATGCATTGAAAAGGTGAGCCAAACCACTATCCCCATTCCAGCTCCTGGCATTAAAACCAGTGAAATCAAACAACGTGGGGAAAACAAAGCTTCAGTTATAGAGAATCCCAAACACTTCCCAGTGATATCCATAGAACGGAAAGCTGCAGTGACATGCATTAAAAAGGTCAGCCAAACCACTATCCCCATTCAAGCTCCTTTCAACCAGAAGCACCAGCTTTCTAACCTGCAGCTTCCTATCAATGTACCCAGCAGAGTGGACAACTTCACTCCATCCTTCTGTCAACAGCCTCTCCAAGAGCTTGAGGTTTCCATACCTATTCCACCAGAACAGAGAGAGGAGAGAGAGGCTATGAAAAGGAAATCACAACTGGAGAGGGAGTAAGCCTGTCAACATACCTCCAAGGGGAGGCTACAGTGCTTTGTTCAGAGGCAGAAGGATCATAACATCTCTAAACGTTACGGATACCCACCATCCAGACTTATTTCCCCCATGAGATACTTAAGCCCTAAAAAAACAAAAAAAAACCCTGACTAATCTGTAACTGGTGCCAAGCTCTGTGACTATCTGTAAATAAGATTTATATTTATAAGTCAGTTTGTAACATATTTTACTAAGAATATATTTAAAACTCTTCAATAAAATGTATCTATTTTCAATTGAACTCTTTATTTACTAAAGAAACTATTTACAAATGCCAAGGGTTATTGAAATTCTGCAAATTAACTTTAGATTACCCTCTTGATGATACGAGAGAGAGAGAGAGAGAGAGAGAGAGAGAGAGAGAGAGAGAGAGAGAGAGAGAGAGAGAAGTAAGTCGGACCCCACTTATGAGAGAGAAACAGATAAATATTTAACTATATGCTTTGTCATGTTGTATGTTGTATGTATGTATGTATGTATGTACTGTATGTCTTTATTTATATAGCGCCATTTATGTAGAAAGCGCTTCACCGCAGTAATACACGTGACAATCATATAAATAATACAAATAACAGATCATGGGAATAAGTGCTTCAGACATAAAAGTAACATTTAGGAAAAGGAGTCCCTGCTCTGAAGAGCTTACAATCTAATTGGTAGGTAGAACATACAGAGACAGTAGGACGGCGTTCTGGTAAGTGCGTCTGCAATGGGCCAAGCTTTTTGTATGCGGTCTATAGTATCAGCCTCGGAGCTACTCACATGCTTCTTTAAGCAGATGTGTTAGAATGTGGGTCTTAAAGGTGGATAGAGAAGGTGCTAGTCGGGTATTGATGGGAAGGGCACTCCAGAGGTGAGGGCAGTCAGTGAGAAAGGTTTAAGGCGAGAGAGGGCTTTAGATACAAAAGGGGTAGATAGAAGACATCATTGGGCGGATCGCAAGAGTCGGGATGGTGCATAGCGAGAAATTAGAGCTGAGCTGTAAGGAGGGGCAGAAGAGTGTAAAGCTTTAAAAGTGAGGAGGAGAATTGAGTGTGAGATACGGGATTTGATAGGAAGCCAGGAGAGGGATTTCAGCAGGGGAGACGCTGAGACAGATTTAGGAAAGAGTAGAGTGATTCTGGCAGCAGCGTTTAGGATAGATTGTAGGGGAGACAGGTGAGAGGCAGTAAGACCGGACAGCAGAAGGTTCCAGTATTTGAGATGGTAGAGAATGAGGGTCTGTGTCAGAGTTTTAGCTGTCGAGCAACAGTGGAAGGGTGTATCTTGCGGAAGAAAAACCGACAGGTTTAGCTACCTTTTGAATGTGAGAGAGGAGTCTGTGACCCCCAGGGCAGCGTGCTTGGGCTACTGCATGTATAGTAGTTCTTCCAACAGTAATGTGGAAGGTGGTAGTAGGGCCAGGTTTGGCATGAAATATAAGGAGTTCTGTTTTTGACATGTTAAATTTAAGTCGGCGGAGGATCATGTTGCATTGGGCTTCTCTTCCTTGTGTTTATACTGTACAATGTCACATACCCAGTAGCACTCCTTAAGACAAATATATATGGTGAGGTGGGTCTGGGGTTGAGTTTACATGGGTTTGTGTGCGCAGATTTAAATTGTTTGGAGGTCTGTGACTCCTCCCCGTTTCCAAACTTACTCTGCCCACCTTTAAAGCAGCAGTCCAAGCTGTCGTTTAAAAAAAAAAAATCCCTTTGATATGTGCATCAATACAATCCACACATTGATAAGTAATTAGCTAAGTTGCGATTGATCGGTGAAGATTCGGCTCGGGGGTTGACTAAATGGTTGCCAGTGCAGCAGAAGAGGACCAAAAATGCAAAGTTCTCTGGGGTGATCATGTGACCAGGCAGTCACTGGATACAATTGAGTTTTGCACAGCTAGGGAGAGGGCAGTGTTCAAAAAAAGGGGGGGGGGGGTTGCCAGAGCCTGTTTCAAAATAGGAAGGGGATGTGACTTTGTAAATGGTTGCTATAGAAACAAAAAATGATTGTTACATTATGATACATTAAAATTTTAATTCAGAGTTGTTTAAAAAAAAGTACTACTACTAGTAGCATTATACTAAAAAATAATACAGATGCACAGTAATACCCTCTATAGATATACCAAGAATTGTTAAGTGTGAATGTGTGTGTGAGTTTATGACATGTGGAAGGAAGGTGGAGGGGTGAGAGTCATGGCGAGGGGAGGGGGGTGAAGGAGAGACATGGTGAGGGGAGGGGGGTGAAAGAGACATGGCGAGGGGAGGAGGGTGAAAGAGAGACATAGGTAGGGGGTGATATAGAGACATGGGAATGGGTTTAAAAGAGAGACATGGGGAGGGGTGAAAGAGACATGGGGAGGGGTGAAAGAGACATGGGGAGTGGGTGAAAGAGACATGGGGAGTGGGTGAAAGAGTCATGGGGAGCGGCGGTGAAGAGACATGGGAACAGGGGTAAAGAGACATGGGGAGCAGGGGTGAAGAGACATGGGAGCAGGGGTGAAGAGACATTGGGAGGGGAGGGTGAACGAGACATGGGGAGGTGATCGAGAGACATTTAGAGGGGGGGTGATAGAGAGACATTTGGAGGGGGGGGATGATAGAGAAACACGGGGAGGGGGTGCAAGAGACATAGAGAGGGGGTGGGGCGTGAAAAAGAGACATGGGGAGAGGGGTGAAAGAGACATGGGGAGGGAGGCGATAGAGAGACATGGGGGGATGAAAGAGACATGGGGAGGGGGGGTGAAAGAAAGCCATGGGGAGGGTGGGTCCATGATCCTCAGTTGCTGGAAGAGTGGGCCCGGGTGAGTAGTTTTTTCTTCTTCACAGGTCCGGGAGATGTTGATCAGACGGCTTCTTAGGGTCAAATAAGACATGACAGACCTTATATAAGGCCTGTGACATCACATTTGACTGACAAATGATATATCCACCAATCTAATTGGTGGATGTACCATGTGATGGCTTCCATTTTATTTTTTGGCAGAAATGACATCATCTTAAGTGATTGGATAATAAAGGAACTATTGGATCTCAATATAAATGTAGAAAATATGCAGGGCCAAAGCTATGACAATGCTGCAAATATGCGGGGAAAGCATAATGGAGTTCAAAGACATGTTGAACATGAACCCACGTGCGTTTTATGTACCATGTAGTTCTCATTATTTGAACCTAGTGGTTAACAACACTGCCAAACCCAATATAGGTGCCATTTAATTTTTGGGCTTAATTCAACCGTTGTATAATTTCTTCCCCAGGTCCACCAACAGATAAATCATTCTTTTAAAATCCTTACCCAATTTAACACTAAAGAGAGTCTGTGAAACACGTTGAGAGTCTCGTATTGATGCAGTTAGACCAATTCGATACCACCTGGGAGCGCTCTATGTTGCATTAGTGTATATTAAAGAAGATGTGACATTTAAAAGTGAACATCATGGCCCCCAGAGTAGAGCTGTTGCGTACACTCTCGCAAAATGTATTTGTGACTATAAATTCATATGTTGTGTAATATTTTGGTATGACATATTAAGTACAATCAATCCAGTGAACAAGCAGTCTATAAACTATGACAAAAACAAGTCCAAAGACCAAATCTGGGGCTCCAAAAAACAATCCCAACAGTAGATTTTGGGCCCTGTTTGTTTAAATCAAAAACACTACAGTAATGTCCAAGCCTTTGTCTCATAAATAGAGAGGTATCCTTACCAACTCCACTTATAAATGGTGTAAATGATCAGTCTAGGGGTTTACAGTATATACATGTAGAAAAGATGGCGCCTAGCTGGTTCTGCTCTGTTATTGAGCTATCACAAATCAGCTGTAAATGTTCACATGGAATGGCACCTAGTTAACTTTTTAAATCAATAACTGTAGACTTGCTAGTCGGCCAATATCATAGACTCTATCCTCAATAATAACAAAGTTCATTACAAGCGACTCTACGGAAAAACTCTTCGCCAGGCCATTTTGGATGACACCAAAGGAGATTATGAAACCAAAGGGTGCATCAGTTCAATCCTGCTCCTGTGGGTTGCTGCAGGGCACCTTTTGGTGTGTTGTTCGCTAGGGAGATAGTACAAAGTGAAAAATGTGCGATGCACAACCGGAACGAAAAAATAAATGAACTGGAGAGAGTGTACAGTAACTACACAATTTGCTTTTAATAACTCATCTAATCAAATGACCGGCAACAAAAGCGCGCGCACACAGAGGTTTTCAAACATCTCTATGGAGCTTGGTCCCACCCCCCGTTCGTGTCACGTGTCACTCACGCGCGGCGCGCTCACGGGACGATCGTGCACCACTCCCCAGCTGCGACACAACACCCGTAACAATGCCCACCTGTCTCCTGCGCTCTGCGTCCAATCACAGCTCCCGCGGGGCCACACCTCCGTTCCGCCTCTCACTTTCATTGCTCCAGTCCTCCTATTTAATCTCTGCTTGCTCAGTTACACATTGCTGAGCATAGAACATAGTAGCCTTGTGTTCCTACATTCCTGCTTTGCCTTGCCTTGTGCCTTGCCTCTCTTGCTTTCAGTTTGACCTCATGTGTACCGACACGGCTAGACTCTTGGACGCTCTCTGTATAACGACCCCAGCTTGCCCTCGACTACCTGCATCTCTCCATCCCTGACCACGGATATAGGACATTCTTTTAACCCACCAGCTCCAACCCTCGACCTCGGCACAACGGACATCTACCGTTACTGGCTCCTCCCCATGACCGCGGCAAGTATCTGGACTACCCTCTCTCTCCAACCCCGACCCGGCTACGCTGACAATCCAGGCGTGCCTCCACTGCTGTGGGTGCGCAGTTTCTACTTTCCCACCTCAGTACCGGGGGTCCGCCTTGTTCGTGGTGAGTGCAAGGGTCACAATTAGAGAGGGTTGGGGTTCCTTACAATGCATCTGATCTCAGACGCGCTATTAGAGAGGGTTGGGGCTCCTTTGAATGCATCTGATCTCAGACGCGCTATTAGAGAAAGTTGGGATTCCTTACAATGCAGATTTCAGACGCGCTGTTAGAGAGGGTTGGGGCTCCTTACAATGTATTTGATCAATGCATTGTAAGGAACCCCAACCCTCTCTAGTGTGTATTTGTGAACTGTAAGGTGCTTGACTAATACACTGGAAGAATATCATTGTTTTCGATTAAAAATATCAAAGAATGTGTTACTTTAACGAGCGCTTTCTCTTTTTTTGAATCTCCAATATACTATTTGCCAAGTGGGACTGATGAAATCACCAAAAACTACTGTAGCAGGTCCCCTTTGGTTGTCAATACGTTACTTTGAAGTGGAAGGGAGAGACCTACTGAGGCCAATATACTAAGCATCGCAAACTGAGCGGGGGGAGGGGTGGAGGGTTTCGGCGCATGTCAAACTTCAATTGCACTCGTGTACTAAGTTCAAATTTCTCCATCTGCGCCCAGCCCCAAAATACTGTTTAGCGCACAGAAATGGATTGCACTTGGTGTATAAAAGTCAATGGTACATACTAATATCTATATAAATATATACAGTGTTCGACAAATCACCCAAAAATCTACTCGCCCAACCAAAAAATCTACTCCCTAGTCCCGCCCCCAACCCCGCCCCTAGTCCCGCCCCCAACCCCGCCCCCAACCCCGCTTTAAAATAAAACATATGAATAAAATCCATTTAAATGACAAATATATTTATTGTATTACATTATACTACAATTAGCCCTTGTTACGTGTGTGTGTGTGTGTCTGTGTGTGTCTGTGTAAATGTCGATCTAGAAATAAAAGCCAGGTGTGAATGACTAGTTTCCTGCACCCCTTAATCAGTGTCTGGATGCCCCCGCTTCACAATATCTAAAGCAGAACCCCAATTCACCTGCGCTCCGGCGTCATGACGTCACGTTGCCCTAGTAACGTGACGTCACATGACCTCACAGCGTCATTTTGATGCCGCGTTGCCATGGCGACGCAGGAAGGAAGCCGCCGGAGCCTAGGTAAGTGAAGGTTTACAGAGGCCCTGCAGCTCCCCCGGCACTTAATTTAAGTGCCTTCGGGAAGCGCGCGGGGCCTCTGTAAACCCCACGCCCCCCAGACGGCAGTCTTGCGCCCCGCGTGGGGGTCGCGCCCCCCAGTTTGCGCACCGCTGTTCTAGAAATCCAATCGGATAAGGCTCTTTCTGCACGCTTTTGCACAACTCCCAGCTACTAGAATATCCCCCTGTGTCTATCCAAGAGGAGGTTTTAGTGTACTGACAAAAAACATCCCAAAATAAATTGTAATTAAGGCTGCGAGGTGTCACTGTATATAGAACATAGATCCAGTAGCACTCTCATTGTAAAAGACTCATCTCTATCCCCCCACAAATAAGCAGGGGGACCCATTCAAAGCCCATAATGTGTATGTCTGAAGCATTAAAGCAAAGTGCAGTGCTGTACCAAAGTAGTAGTTTAGTTTAGACTGCCCTTGAATGGAGTTGAACACTTCCCCAGTGCTGGAATTAGACATAAAAGGTCTATGCAGCAACATAGAGTAGTTGTGTTTAGACGCATGGCTCTATTTTTTGGAGCAGAGCCGCAGCATATATACTGTAAGAACAGTTTCTTACTTCTGACGCGGTATGTTAGATTTATGGCACTTCAGATATGGAGGATTGTTTTGGGCAAATAAAAGGTTAAAAAAAAGTATCAGAGAAATGCAACTTGTGACGCATCTCATTTTAATCTGTGCACCATGTAACTGCCCCCAACTCATCCTACTCACTCTCCCCAAGGTGCAAATTGGGGCAGAGACGCAGAATGTGATACATCTGATTATAATCTGTGCACCATGTAACTCCCCCCAACTCCTTCTACTGACTCTCCCCAAGGTGCATGCTGGGGCAGAGACGCAGACTGTGATACATCTCATTATAATCTGTGATACTTTATCTTGCCATGAAGTCAATGCATTTGAACCCAGTGATACAGTATGTTGATCCCACTGCTGTCAATGGCACTGTCCATATGTGTACTTGTGTCACCCAATGTATGTAATACAATGTATCAAAGTACAGTAGCTGTGATTTTTATGACTGCTACTCAAGTTAACCACTTCTCAACCACTTGAAATTAAATGTCAACAGTAGCTGATTTCTCTATTATGACATCACGAGACAGTATCATTGAGCCTCCTAGGAGATGCCAGCAGCAGTGTTCTGTAATGACATCATGGAATCGCCTTAGAGACTGAGATAAATACACAAATGTAAACTTGTTTGTGCGTGACTTGAATTAGTTCCCGAAGGAAACCGTTAGTTTTGTGGACATCTCAGAGATAGGAAAAGAGTGGCGCTGTACAGAGAGACTAATTATCTCCACCTTAACTCTGTATCATGGCAGGTAGGAAGCAACGTGACCTTTACATACCCAAAAAGAAATGGATAATATCTATATTTCTGAACTGTTTACTTTCACAATGTTTTATGGGGTACAGAACAGATAACATGACTCCTATCAATGGATGGGAGAAAGAAGACGGATGGGGTGGGGGGCGGGGGGGAGGGACGGAGGTAGACAACACCCAGGGGGGTTAGGTACCTGGCCTTAATTGGATAATATTTTTTTTTATAAATGTCAAAACTGATTTATTATAGATACATACACACATATTTGTTTTATTGTATTTACTTTTATATCTGGCTTGTAATTCAAAATCTTAAATGATTTGAACAGTAATGTATAGAAAAGAACACATGTACTGTATACATAAATGTCAAAGCGGCAAACGTCTATGGGATCTATGGGATAGTAAAAAAAGACACAGGAACCTTAGTGTATACAGTAGGATTAGTTACTGTATGTATAAGGCATGCTTTTTCCTTGCCCTAAGTTTAGGTCAATAACTATTGGACCAATTCTACACCGTGGGGTGTAATGTTCGACTACTTTCAGCCATATCCTTAAATTATTGTCTACAGCAGTGTTTTTCAACCACGGATCCTAGGAACCCTAGGATTCCCCGGGCATCCCTAAAGGGTTCGCTGTAATTTTTAGGTCATTTTAAAATTGTACTTAATACAGAAGAATTTACAGTACAATGCATCTTATCTCAAACGCGCTATTGGAGAGGGTTGGGGTTCCTTACAATGCATCTGATCTCAGACGCGCTATTAGAGAGGGTTGGGGCTCCTTACAATGCATCTGATCTCAGAAGCGCTATTAGAGAGGATTGGGGTTCCTCACACTTCATCTGATCTCAGACGCACTATTAGATAGGGTTGGGGTATATTACAATGCATCTCATCTTAGACTCGTTGTTAGAGAGGGTTGGGGTCCCTCAGAATTTCACATATGGTTCCTTAACCAAAAAAAGGTTGGAAACCACTACTCTACAGTAATACAAAGGCCCCAAAAAAGACAAAGCCACAAAACGAGGGCAGAATCTGCCACTTGATTTACAGATATAGCTGACCTGAGTGCTCCTCCAGATACCTCAATATACCAGACGTCTCAGAATACCACACCATAATATTACCACAAAATACTACAGTAGGAACAGGCAATTTTTATGTTTTTATTTTTATTTTTAAAGATCCAGTTCCGAAAGCTATGGTACATCTATATTTGTCATTGTGTTCATAGGTGGACATGAAAGCAGGTGATGGACTGCACAAGTTTTATATGCCAGTTGCCACTTTGTGTTGAAAACTACCTAGAAATAGTTTTCTGTCTGTGTTACATCCCAACACATCATATATGTATATGTATATGTATAAATATATATCTATATATATATTTATAGATTAAACCCCATATATTGAGCTAAAATGTACGGGTGCTCTGGTGTTTCAATACATAGCAATGCTATAGAAGGCAATCATGGAGCTTGCTTAAAAATGTATTTAAATATTGAAACTTCTGACCACTATTGATCAGAGTAGTGGTATGTAACATTGATAATCAAATAAATGTGTTTTCCCAGCAAGCCATTATCCCTGTTAGTGCTTGCTATTCATAACAAAACAAAGACCACCAAAAACTTTATTCAAAACCAGAACCAAAACCCCAAATATTTTAAAGGCAAAATAAAAATACCAAGCCAAGTGAGCATCTCTATGTATTTCATATGTATTTGATATCAAGAATATCTTTTAGCAGGTCTGTTAAAGCAGTCCTAACCCCCCAAAGTCAGGCTTTCAGGATATCCCAGCTTCAGCGGAGGTGGCTCAATCCGTCCCTGCTTCAGCACAGCTCGCTCAATCAGTCCCTGCTTCAGCACAGGTGACTCAATCAGAGGCTGATTGAGTGATTGGGCCACCTGTGCTAAAGCTGGAATATCCTGAAAAGTTGACCTATTGTGGGGGGTTTGATGACTGGAGTTGAGTCCCCGTGTGTTAAAGAAATGTGCCTTGATTGTGCTTTTCTGGCCCTTCACTTTTACCTTTCTTCCTTACAGATCAGTTTTTAAATTCCTCTGCTGTGAACCCTCCACCGACCTGCAGTGCTCCTGCAGTCACCACTGCTTACCCTTCATGGAGCAACAGCTTCCACCCAGTAGGGAGGAATACAGAAGTCTACAGACATGGGGCCCAAGGCATGATTTTGCAACAAGGGTTTGCAGGAACACCAATGTATCTACAGCAGATCCCACAGGCAACACGCGCTTACCCTCGTGTATCGGACATGAACGGAGGATTCTACCACACTGCTACAGGAGGATACACAGGATTTGCAGGACAGGTTAGGGGAGAAGCCACAACGCAGCCTGTTACTTTCCGTTCCAACACACATTTGGAAAGACGTGCTACAATAGGGCCTTGTATAATGGCCACCCAGTATGCACAACTTCAGCAGCCACCATTCATACCCCTTAGAGGAATGCAGACCTTACAAGGTGAGATATGGAGAATCTTTACTAATCATTGTTCAAAATCTTCTCCTTGACCGATACCATTACCTGTTATAAAGATCTTTAATTACGGTCATTCGCCACTGTAGTGTTACAAATATATAGAACTCTACAGTATGTAGTCCTCGCCAATACTGAAGGGATTAAGCATGTGTTTGCTTTTCTTCCTTTGTGTTATTATGTACAATGTGTTGGTATTTATGATAATTGATTATTTCTCCTTTTTGATTTTGTTACAGTGTGTCAGACCTCGCTTGGAGCCCAACATATTTCCCAGGCCAGTTTAATTACACAAGGAGCAGTTCAGCTTGCTGCTAATGAAAAAAGTGAACCACCTCTAATGTACCCAACTCAACCAGCTCGGAAGCTGAGCCACCTCTCAAAGTTACATATTGATGTGCAAAGCAACAAAGAGTTATATGTGCCAGTGTGGAAAAGGGGTGGGTTAAAAGATATGGCGAAGAGATCTTCAGAGGTGAAGGACCCCTCACATATTAGTAGTAATAACAATAAAAACTTACATATAAGGGTAAGTACATCCAGTATTAAGGTGCAGAGGAAACAGTCCTGGTGGTGTCCTGGGCATAAAGAGATGGTGCAGAGGCTTACAAGGTAGACCCACGTGCTGGGGCTGCCTGGCTCAGCACCATATAGTTCTTACTTCCGGGTTGCAGCTTCTCGCAGGACCCGTGAATAGTAGCCCACTTCAAATGCCGGTTTCCCAGAGAAACTCACTCCGGCGTGCCGAAGGGTCTCTGGTTGTTGATGGGACAGCTGGGGGTAGGTACACCTGTGGGCTGACTTCTAGCTATACCAGGGAAGTCACCCCATGGCCCACAATCTGGTGACGAGGCTGTTCTGTTAAAAAAGATGAAACGTGTTTGTCTCTCAGGTGCCCACATTTCCAATAAGGTATCTGAAAAGATGCAGCAAAGCCGTGAAGGTACAATGGATGCAAAGACACCTGCTGTTACTCATATTAATCCTAAACTGAAGAAAACTCAGGAGATAGGGATCAAACGTAAAGATGCAAAGACTCCTGCAGTTACTCATAGTCCTGAGCGGAAGACACCTCAGGAGATGGGGATCAAACGTAAATATGCAAAAACTCCTGCAGTTACTCATAGTCCTGAGCGGAAGACACCTCAGGAGATGGGGATCAAACTTAAAAATGCAAAGACTCCTGCAGTTACTCATTGTCCTGAGCGGAAGACACCTCAGGAGATCGGGATCAAACGTAAATATGCAAAAACACCTGCTGTTACTCATAGTCCTGAGCGGAAGACACCTCAGGAGATGGGGATCAAATGTAAAGATGCAAAGTCTCCTGCAGTTACTCATAGTCCTGAGCGGAAGACACCTCAAGAGATGGGGATCAAACGTAAACAGAACAGCAATATTAAGCAGCTAGTGAAGAAAACAAAGAACCAGACCAGCGTTTTCAGTTTTGAGCAAGCGCTGGCTTGTGGTACTGATAATAACCCCAAAGCTCTCAAAAGAAAAAGTGCTAATCAGCCTGGAGTGAATTCAGAAGTTCTTGGGAAGGGCAAGAAGTCATTGGAACCTTCTGAACAAGGAAAGGTGAAAGCCCATCACAGCAACCTCAGCCTCCAAATGATTAACTCTGTTCAAGTATTTCACCCATTGGGTAAAAAAACAGGTCCCACAGGTCCAGGGGCACCCGCAGGATCCATTACACTTGGAAATAAGCTTGGACCAATGCAAGGACGCCAAAGCCAGACTTCTGCTTCTCATGTTCAGTGGTCTCTTACTGATGCGATTAAAAGGTTCATGGCCAAAAAACAGGACAGTATTTCTGGAATTAAAGGTGTCGGTATTAATGCCAGGCCTAGGCTATTTAAAATACATGAGTACACAAGACCTGACATTAAAACCAGTGAAATCAAACAACATGGGGAAAACAAAGCTTCAGTTATAGAGAATCCCAAACACTTCCCAGTGATATCCATAGAACAGGAAGCTGCAGTAAGATGCATTGAAAAGGTGAGCCAAACCACTATCCCCATTCCAGCTCCTGGCATTAAAACCAGTGAAATCAAACAACGTGGGGAAAACAAAGCTTCAGTTATAGAGAATCCCAAACACTTCCCAGTGATATCCATAGAACGGAAAGCTGCAGTGACATGCATTAAAAAGGTCAGCCAAACCACTATCCCCATTCAAGCTCCTTTCAACCAGAAGCACCAGCTTTCTAACCTGCAGCTTCCTATCAATGTACCCAGCAGAGTGGACAACTTCACTCCATCCTTCTGTCAACAGCCTCTCCAAGAGCTTGAGGTTTCCATACCTATTCCACCAGAACAGAGAGAGGAGAGAGAGGCTATGAAAAGGAAATCACAACTGGAGAGGGAGTAAGCCTGTCAACATACCTCCAAGGGGAGGCTACAGTGCTTTGTTCAGAGGCAGAAGGATCATAACATCTCTAAACATTACGGATACCCACCATCCAGACTTATTTCCCCCATGAGATACTTAAGCCCTAAAAAAACAAAAAAAAACCCTGACTAATCTGTAACTGATGCCAAGCTCTGTGACTATCTGTAAATAAGATTTATATTTATAAGTCAGTTTGTAACATATTTTACTAAGAATATATTTAAAACTCTTCAATAAAATGTATCTATTTTCAATTGAACTCTTTATTTACTAAAGAAACTATTTACAAATGCCAAGGGTTATTGAAATTCTGCAAATTAACTTTAGATTACCCTCTTGATGATACGAGAGAGAGAGAGAGAGAGAGAGAGAGAGAGAGAGAGAGAGAGAGAGAGAGAGAGAGAGAGAGAGAGATAAGTAAGTCGGACCCCACTTATGAGAGAGAAACAGAAAAATATTTAACTATATGCTTTGTCATGTTGTATGTTGTATGTATGTAATGTATGTCTTTATTTATATAGCGCCATTTATGTAGAAAGCGCTTCACCGCAGTAATACACGTGACAATCATATAAATAATACAAATAACAGATCATGGGAATAAGTGCTTCAGACATAAAAGTAACATTTAGGAAAAGGAGTCCCTGCTCTGAAGAGCTTACAATCTAATTGGTAGGTAGAACATACAGAGACAGCAGGACGGCGTTCTGGTAAGTGCGTCTGCAATGGGCCAAGCTTTTTGTATGCGGTCTATAGTATCAGCCTCGGAGCTACTCACATGCTTCTTTAAGCAGATGTGTTAGAATGTGGGTCTTAAAGGTGGATAGAGAAGGTGCTAGTCGGGTATTGATGGGAAGGGCACTCCAGAGGTGAGGGCAGTCAGTGAGAAAGGTTTAAGGCGAGAGAGGGCTTTAGATACAAAAGGGGTAGATAGAAGACATCATTGGGCGGATCGCAAGAGTCGGGATGGTGCATAGCGAGAAATTAGAGCTGAGCTGTATGGAGAGGCAGAAGAGTGTAAAGCTTTAAAAGTGAGGAGGAGAATTGAGTGTGAGATACGGGATTTGATAGGAAGCCAGGAGAGGGATTTCAGCAGGGGAGACGCTGAGACAGATTTAGGAAAGAGTAGAGTGATTCTGGCAGCAGCGTTTAGGATAGATTGTAGGGGAGACAGGTGAGAGGCAGTAAGACCGGACAGCAGAAGGTTCCAGTATTTGAGATGGTAGAGAATGAGGGTCTGTGTCAGAGTTTTAGCTGTCGAGCAACAGTGGAAGGGCGTATCTTGCGGAAGAAAAAACGACAGGTTTAGCTACCTTTTGAATGTGAGAGAGGAGTCTGTGACCCCCAGGGCAGCGTGCTTGGGCTACTGCATGTATAGTAGTTCTTCCAACAGTAATGTGGAAGGTGGTAGTAGGGCCAGGTTTGGCATGAAATATAAGGAGTTCTGTTTTTGACATGTTAAATTTAAGTCGGCGGAGGATCATGTTGCATTGGGCTTCTCTTCCTTGTGTTTATACTGTACAATGTCACATACCCAGTAGCACTCCTTAAGACAAATATATATGGTGAGGTGGGTCTGGGGTTGAGTTTACATGGGTTTGTGTGCGCAGATTTAAATTGTTTGGAGGTCTGTGACTCCTCCCCGTTTCCAAACTTACTCTGCCCACCTTTAAAGCAGCAGTCCAAGCTGTCGTTTAAAAAAAAAAAATCCCTTTGATATGTGCATCAATACAATCCACACATTGATAAGTAATTAGCTAAGTTGCGATTGATCGGTGAAGATTCGGCTCGGGGGTTGACTAAATGGTTGCCAGTGCAGCAGAAGAGGACCAAAAATGCAAAGCTCTCTGGGGTGATCATGTGACCAGGCAGTCACTGGATACAATTGAGTTTTGCACAGCTAGGGAGAGGGCAGTGTTCAAAAAAAGGGGGGGGGGTTGCCAGAGCCTGTTTCAAAATAGGAAGGGGATGTGACTTTGTAAATGGTTGCTATAGAAACAAAAAATGATTGTTACATTATGATACATTAAAATTTTAATTCAGAGTTGTTTAAAAAAAGTACTACTACTAGTAGCATTATACTAAAAAATAATACAGATGCACAGTAATACCCTCTATAGATATACCAAGAATTGTTAAGTGTGAGTGTGTGTGTGAGTTTATGACATGTGGAAGGAAGGTGGAGGGGTGAGAGTCATGGCGAGGGGAGGGGGGTGAAGGAGAGACATGGTGAGGGGAGGGGGGTGAAAGAGACATGGCGAGGGGAGGAGGGTGAAAGAGAGACATAGGTAGGGGGTGATATAGAGACATGGGAATGGGTTTAAAAGAGAGACATGGGGAGGGGTGAAAGAGACATGGGGAGTGGGTGAAAGAGACATGGGGAGTGGGTGAAAGAGTCATGGGGAGCGGCGGTGAAGAGACATGGGAACAGGGGTAAAGAGACATGGGGAGCAGGGGTGAAGAGACATGGGAGCAGGGGTGAAGAGACATTGGGAGGGGAGGGTGAAAGAGACATGGGGAGGTGATCGAGAGACATTTAGAGGGGGGGTGATAGAGAGACATTTGGAGGGGGGGGATGATAGAGAAACACGGGGAGGGGGTGCAAGAGACATAGAGAGGGGGGTGAAAGAGAGCCATGGGGTGGGGCGTGAAAAAGAGACATGGGGAGAGGGGTGAAAGAGACATGGGGAGGGAGGCGATAGAGAGACATGGGGGGATGAAAGAGACATGGGGAGGGGGGGTGAAAGAAAGCCATGGGGAGGGTGGGTCCATGATCCTCAGTTGCTGGAAGAGTGGGCCCGGGTGAGTAGTTTTTTCTTCTTCACAGGTCCGGGAGATGTTGATCAGACGGCTTCTTAGGGTCAAATAAGACATGTCAGACCTTATATAAGGCCTGTGACATCACATTTGACTGAAAAATGATATATCCACCAATCTAATTGGTGGATGTACCATGTGATGGCTTCCATTTTATTTTTTGGCAGAAATGACATCATCTTAAGTGATTGGATAATAAAGGAACTATTGGATCTCAATATAAATGTAGAAAATATGCAGGGCCAAAGCTATGACAATGCTGCAAATATGCGGGGAAAGCATAATGGAGTTCAAAGACATGTTGAACATGAACCCACGTGCGTTTTATGTACCATGTAGTTCTCATTATTTGAACCTAGTGGTTAACAACACTGCCAAACCCAATATAGGTGCCATTTAATTTTTGGGCTTAATTCAACCGTTGTATAATTTCTTCCCCAGGTCCACCAACAGATAAATCATTCTTTTAAAATCCTTACCCAATTTAACACTAAAGAGAGTCTGTGAAACATGTTGGGAGCCTCGTATTGATGCAGTTAGACCAATTCGATACCACCTGGGAGCGCTCTATGTTGCAGTAGTGTATATTAAAGAAGATGTGACATTTAAAAGTGAACATCATGGCCCCCAGAGTTGAGCTGTTGCGTACACTCTCGCAAAATGTATTTGTGACTATAAATTCATATGTTGTGTAATATTTTGGTATGACATATTAAGTACAATCAATCCAGTGAACAAGCAGTCTATAAACTATGACAAAAACAAGTCCAAAGACCAAATCTGGGGCTCCAAAAAACAATCCCAACAGTAGATTTTGGGCCCTGTTTGTTTAAATCAAAAACACTACAGTAATGTCCAAGCCTTTGTCTCATAAATAGAGAGGTATCCTTACCAACTCCACTTATAAATGGTGTAAATGATCAGTCTAGGGGTTTACAGTATATACATGTAGAAAAGATGGCGCCTAGCTGGTTCTGCTCTGTTATTGAGCTATCACAAATCAGCTGTAAATGTTCACATGGAATGGCACCTAGTTAACTTTTTAAATCAATAACTGTAGACTTGCTAGTCGGCCAATATCATAGACTCTATCCTCAATAATAACAAAGTTCATTACAAGCGACTCTACGGAAAAACTCTTCGCCAGGCCATTTTGGATGACACCAAAGGAGATTATGAAACCAAAGGGTGCATCAGTTCAATCCTGCTCCTGTGGGTTGCTGCAGGGCACCTTTTGGTGTGTTGTTCGCTAGGGAGATAGTACAAAGTGAAAAATGTGCGATGCACAACCGGAACGAAAAAATAAATGAACTGGAGAGAGTGTACAGTAACTACACAATTTGCTTTTAATAACTCATCTAATCAAATGACCGGCAACAAAAGCGCGCGCACACAGAGGTTTTCAAACATCTCTATGGAGCTTGGTCCCACCCCCCGTTCGTGTCACGTGTCACTCACGCGCGGCGCGCTCACGGGACGATCGTGCACCACTCCCCAGCTGCGACACAACACCCGTAACAATGCCCACCTGTCTCCTGCGCTCTGCGTCCAATCACAGCTCCCGCGGGGGCCACACCTCCGTTCCGCCTCTCACTTTCATTGCTCCAGTCCTCCTATTTAATCTCTGCTTGCTCAGTTACACATTGCTGAGCATAGACCATAGTAGCCTTGTGTTCCTACATTCCTGCTTTGCCTTGCGCCTTGCCTCTCTTGCTTTCAGTTTGACCTCATGTGTACCGACCCGGCTAGACTCTTGGACGCTCTCTGTATAACGACCCCAGCTTGCCCTCGACTACCTGCATCTCTCCATCCCTGACCACGGATATAGGACATTCTTTTAACCCACCAGCTCCAACCCTCGACCTCGGCACAACGGACATCTACCGTTACTGGCTCCTCCCCATGACCGCGGCAAGTATCTGGACTACCCTCTCTCTCCAACCCCGACCCGGCTACGCTGACAATCCAGGCGTGCCTCCACTGCTGTGGGTGCGCAGTTTCTACTTTCCCACCTCAGTACCGGGGGTCCGCCTTGTTCGTGGTGAGTGCAAGGGTCACAATTAGAGAGGGTTGGGGTTCCTTACAATGCATCTGATCTCAGACGCGCTATTAGAGAGGGTTGGGGCTCCTTTGAATGCATCTGATCTCAGACGCGCTATTAGAGAAAGTTGGGATTCCTTACAATGCAGATTTCAGACGCGCTGTTAGAGAGGGTTGGGGCTCCTTACAATGTATTTGATCAATGCATTGTAAGGAACCCCAACCCTCTCTAGTGTGTATTTGTGAACTGTAAGGTGCTTGACTAATACACTGGAAGAATATCATTGTTTTCGATTAAAAATATCAAAGAATGTGTTACTTTAACGAGCGCTTTCTCTTTTTTTGAATCTCCAATATACTATTTGCCAAGTGGGACTGATGAAATCACCAAAAACTACTGTAGCAGGTCCCCTTTGGTTGTCAATACGTTACTTTGAAGTGGAAGGGAGAGACCTACTGAGGCCAATATACTAAGCATCGCAAACTGAGCGGGGGGAGGGGTGGAGGGTTTCGGCGCATGTCAAACTTCAATTGCACTCGTGTACTAAGTTCAAATTTCTCCATCTGCGCCCAGCCCCAAAATACTGTTTAGCGCACAGAAATGGATTGCACTTGGTGTATAAAAGTCAATGGTACATACTAATATCTATATAAATATATACAGTGTTCGACAAATCACCCAAAAATCTACTCGCCCAACCAAAAAATCTACTCGCCACCTAGTCCCGCCCCCAACCCCGCCCCTAGTCCCGCCCCCAACCCCGCCCCCAACCCCGCTTTAAAATAAAACATATGAATAAAATCCATTTAAATGACAAATATATTTATTGTATTACATTATACTACAATTAGCCCTTGTTACGTGTGTGTGTGTGTGTGTGTGTGTCTGTGTAAATGTCGATCTAGAAATAAAAGCCAGGTGTGAATGACTAGTTTCCTGCACCCCTTAATCAGTGTCTGGATGCCCCCGCTTCACAATATCTAAAGCAGAACCCCCATTCACCTGCGCTCCGGCGTCATGACGTCACGTTGCCCTAGTAACGTGACGTCACATGACCTCACAGCGTCATTTTGATGCCGCGTTGCCATGGCGACGCAGGAAGGAAGCCGCCGGAGCCTAGGTAAGTGAAGGTTTACAGAGGCCCTGCAGCTCCCCCGGCACTTAATTTAAGTGCCTTCGGGAAGCGCGCGGGGCCTCTGTAAACCCCACGCCCCCCAGACGGCAGTCTTGCGCCCCGCGTGGGGGTCGCGCCCCCCAGTTTGCGCACCGCTGTTCTAGAAATCCAATCGGATAAGGCTCTTTCTGCACGCTTTTGCACAACTCCCAGCTACTAGAATATCCCCCTGTGTCTATCCAAGAGGAGGTTTTAGTGTACTGACAAAAAACATCCCAAAATAAATTGTAATTAAGGCTGCGAGGTGTCACTGTATATAGAACATAGATCCAGTAGCACTCTCATTGTAAAAGACTCATCTCTATCCCCCCACAAATAAGCAGGGGGACCCATTCAAAGCCCATAATGTGTATGTCTGAAGCATTAAAGCAAAGTGCAGTGTTGTACCAAAGTAGTAGTTTAGTTTAAACTGCCCTTGAATGGAGTTGAACACTTCCCCAGTGCTGGAATTAGACATAAAAGGTCTATGCAGCAACATAGAGTAGTTGTGTTTAGACGCATGGCTCTATTTTTTGGAGCAGAGCCGCAGCATATATACTGTAAGAACAGTTTCTTACTTCTGACGCGGTATGTTAGACTTATGGCACTTCAGATATGGAGGATTGTTTTGGGCAAATAAAAGGTTAAAAAAAAGTATCAGAGAAATGCAACTTGTGACGCATCTCATTTTAATCTGTGCACCATGTAACTGCCCCCAACTCATCCTACTCACTCTCCCCAAGGTGCAAATTGGGGCAGAGACGCAGAATGTGATACATCTGATTATAATCTGTGCACCATGTAACTCCCCCCAACTCCTTCTACTGACTCTCCCCAAGGTGCAAGCTGGGGCAGAGACGCAGACTGTGATACATCTCATTATAATCTGTGTGCAATGTAACTCCTCCCCAACTCCTCCTACTGACTCTCCCCAAGGTGCATGCTGGGGCAGAGACGCAGACTGTGATACATCTCATTATAATCTGTGATACTTTATCTTGCCATGAAGTCAATGCATTTGAACCCAGTGATACAGTATGTTGATCCCACTGCTGTCAGTGGCACTGTCCATATGTGTACTTGTGTCACCCAATGTATGTAATACAATGTATCACAGTAGCTGTGATTTTTATGACTGCTACTCAAGTTAACCACTTCTCAACCACTTGAAATTAAATGTCAACAGTAGCTGATTTCTCTATTATGACATCACGAGACAGTATCATTGAGCCTCCTAGGAGATGCCAGCAGCAGTGTTCTGTAATGACATCATGGAATCGCCTTAGAGACTGAGATAAATACACAAATGTAAACTTGTTTGTGCGTGACTTGAATTAGTTCCCGAAGGAAACCGTTAGTTTTGTGGACATCTCAGAGATAGGAAAAGAGTGGCGCTGTACAGAGAGACTAATTATCTCCACCTTAACTCTGTATCATGGCAGGTAGGAAGCAACGTGACCTTTACATACCCAAAAAGAAATGGATAATATCTATATTTCTGAACTGTTTACTTTCACAATGTTTTATGGGGTACAGAACAGATAACATGACTCCTATCAATGGATGGGAGAAAGAAGACGGATGGGGTGGGGGGCGGGGGGGAGGGACGGAGGTAGACAACACCCAGGGGGGTTAGGTACCTGGCCTTAATTGGATAATATTTTTTTTTATAAATGTCAAAACTGATTTATTATAGATACATACACACATATTTGTTTTATTGTATTTACTTTTATATCTGGCTTGTAATTCAAAATCTTAAATGATTTGAACAGTAATGTATAGAAAAGAACACATGTACTGTATACATAAATGTCAAAGCGGCAAACGTCTATGGGATCTATGGGATAGTAAAAAAAGACACAGGAACCTTAGTGTATACAGTAGGATTAGTTATGTATAAGGCATGCTTTTTCCTTGCCCTAAGTTTAGGTCAATAACTATTGGACCAATTCTACACCGTGGGGTGTAATGTTCGACTACTTTCAGCCATATCCTTAAATTATTGTCTACAGCAGTGTTTTTCAACCACGGATCCTAGGAACCCTAGGATTCCCCGGGCATCCCTAAAGGGTTCGCTGTAATTTTTAGGTCATTTTAAAATTGTACTTAATACAGAAGAATTTACAGTACAATGCATCTTATCTCAAACGCGCTATTGGAGAGGGTTGGGGTTCCTTACAATGCATCTGATCTCAGACGCGCTATTAGAGAGGGTTGGGGCTCCTTACAATGCATCTGATCTCAGAAGCGCTATTAGAGAGGATTGGGGTTCCTCACACTTCATCTGATCTCAGACGCACTATTAGATAGGGTTGGGGTATATTACAATGCATCTCATCTTAGACTCGTTGTTAGAGAGGGTTGGGGTCCCTCAGAATTTCACATATGGTTCCTTAACCAAAAAAAGGTTGGAAACCACTACTCTACAGTAATACAAAGGCCCCAAAAAAGACAAAGCCACAAAACGAGGGCAGAATCTGCCACTTGATTTACAGATATAGCTGACCTGAGTGCTCCTCCAGATACCTCAATATACCAGACGTCTCAGAATACCACACCATAATATTACCACAAAATACTACAGTAGGAACAGGCAATTTTTATGTTTTTATTTTTATTTTTAAAGATCCAGTTCCGAAAGCTATGGTACATCTATATTTGTCATTGTGTTCATAGGTGGACATGAAAGCAGGTGATGGACTGCACAAGTTTTATATGCCAGTTGCCACTTTGTGTTGAAAACTACCTAGAAATAGTTTTCTGTCTGTGTTACATCCCAACACATCATATATGTATATGTATATGTATAAATATATATCTATATATATATTTATAGATTAAACCCCATATATTGAGCTAAAATGTACGGGTGCTCTGGTGTTTCAATACATAGCAATGCTATAGAAGGCAATCATGGAGCTTGCTTAAAAATGTATTTAAATATTGAAACTTCTGACCACTATTGATCAGAGTAGTGGTATGTAACATTGATAATCAAATAAATGTGTTTTCCCAGCAAGCCATTATCCCTGTTAGTGCTTGCTATTCATAACAAAACAAAGACCACCAAAAACTTTATTCAAAACCAGAACCAAAACCCCAAATATTTTAAAGGCAAAATAAAAATACCAAGCCAAGTGAGCATCTCTATGTATTTCATATGTATTTGATATCAAGAATATCTTTTAGCAGGTCTGTTAAAGCAGTCCTAACCCCCCAAAGTCAGGCTTTCAGGATATCCCAGCTTCAGCGGAGGTGGCTCAATCCGTCCCTGCTTCAGCACAGCTCGCTCAATCAGTCCCTGCTTCAGCACAGGTGACTCAATCAGAGGCTGATTGAGTGATTGGGCCACCTGTGCTAAAGCTGGAATATCCTGAAAAGTTGACCTATTGTGGGGGGTTTGATGACTGGAGTTGAGTCCCCGTGTGTTAAAGAAATGTGCCTTGATTGTGCTTTTCTGGCCCTTCACTTTTACCTTTCTTCCTTACAGATCAGTTTTTAAATTCCTCTGCTGTGAACCCTCCACCGACCTGCAGTGCTCCTGCAGTCACCACTGCTTACCCTTCATGGAGCAACAGCTTCCACCCAGTAGGGAGGAATACAGAAGTCTACAGACATGGGGCCCAAGGCATGATTTTGCAACAAGGGTCTGCAGGAACACCAATGTATCTACAGCAGATCCCACAGGCAACACGCGCTTACCCTCGTGTATCGGACATGAACGGAGGATTCTACCACACTGCTACAGGAGGATACACAGGATTTGCAGGACAGGTTAGGGGAGAAGCCACAACGCAGCCTGTTACTTTCCGTCCCAACACACATTTGGAAAGACGTGCTACAATAGGGCCTTGTATAATGGCCACCCAGTATGCACAACTTCAGCAGCCACCATTCATACCCCTTAGAGGAATGCAGACCTTACAAGGTGAGATATGGAGAATCTTTACTAATCATTGTTCAAAATCTTCTCCTTGACCGATACCATTACCTGTTATAAAGATCTTTAATTACGGTCATTCGCCACTGTAGTGTTACAAATATATAGAACTCTACAGTATGTAGTCCTCGCCAATACTGAAGGGATTAAGCATGTGTTTGCTTTTCTTCCTTTGTGTTATTATGTACAATGTGTTGGTATTTATGATAATTGATTATTTCTCCTTTTTGATTTTGTTACAGTGTGTCAGACCTCGCTTGGAGCCCAACATATTTCCCAGGCCAGTTTAATTACACAAGGAGCAGTTCAGCTTGCTGCTAATGAAAAAAGTGAACCACCTCTAATGTACCCAACTAAACCAGCTCGGAAGCTGAGCCACCTCTCAAAGTTACATATTGATGTGCAAAGCAACAAAGAGTTATATGTGCCAGTGTGGAAAAGGGGTGGGTTAAAAGATATGGAGAAGAGATCTTCAGAGGTGAAGGCCCCCTCACATATGGCTCAGAAGATTCGTAATAACGTGCTGAGTTCAGTGAAGACTGAGTGTCCGTCAAAGTCTGAGGGGGTACCAAAGTGCTCCAAAGTGGAAACAAAGAAGAAAAAGATCCTTTATTCAGCTGCAAAGGATCAAGTCCCTCAAACTGCACTGCAAAAGAAGGTAAAACCAATGTCAAAGCCAGTAAATCATTCTTCTGCTCCTATACCAGGGAAGTCACCCCATGGCCCACAATCTGGTGACGAGGCTGTTCTGTTAAAAAAGATGAAACGTGTTTGTCTCTCAGGTGCCCACATTTCCAATAAGGTATCTGAAAAGATGCAGCAAAGCCGTGAAGGTTCAATGGATGCAAAGACACCTGCTGTTACTCATATTAATCCTAAACTGAAGAAAACTCAGGAGATAGGGATCAAACGTAAAGATGCAAAGACTCCTGCAGTTACTCATAGTCCTGAGCGGAAGACACCTCAGGAGATGGGGATCAAACGTAAATATGCAAAAACTCCTGCAGTTACTCATAGTCCTGAGCAGAAGACACCTCAGGAGATGGGGATCAAACTTAAAAATGCAAAGACTCCTGCAGTTACTCATTGTCCTGAGCGGAAGACACCTCAGGAGATCGGGATCAAACGTAAATATGCAAAAACACCTGCTGTTACTCATAGTCCTGAGCGGAAGACACCTCAGGAGATGGGGATCAAATGTAAAGATGCAAAGTCTCCTGCAGTTACTCATAGTCCTGAGCGGAAGACACCTCAAGAGATGGGGATCAAACGTAAACAGAACAGCAATATTAAGCAGCTAGTGAAGAAAACAAAGAACCAGACCAGCGTTTTCAGTTTTGAGCAAGCGCTGGCTTGTGGTACTGATAATAACCCCAAAGCTCTCAAAAGAAAAAGTGCTAATCAGCCTGGAGTGAATTCAGAAGTTCTTGGGAAGGGCAAGAAGTCATTGGAACCTTCTGAACAAGGAAAGGTGAAAGCCCATCACAGCAACCTCAGCCTCCAAATGATTAACTCTGTTCAAGTATTTCACCCATTGGGTAAAAAAGCAGGTCCCACAGGTCCAGGGGCACCCGCAGAATCCATTACACTTGGAAATAAGCTTGGACCAATGCAAGGACGCCAAAGCCAGACTTCTGCTTCTCATGTTCAGTGGTCTCTTACTGATGCGATTAAAAGGTTCATGGCCAAAAAACAGGACAGTATTTCTGGAATTAAAGGTGTCGGTATTAATGCCAGGCCTAGGCTATTTAAAATACATGAGTACACAAGACCTGACATTAAAACCAGTGAAATCAAACAACATGGGGAAAACAAAGCTTCAGTTATAGAGAATCCCAAACACTTCCCAGTGATATCCATAGAACGGAAAGCTGCAGTGACATGCATTAAAAAGGTCAGCCAAACCACTATCCCCATTCAAGCTCCTTTCAACCAGAAGCACCAGCTTTCTAACCTGCAGCTTCCTATCAATGTACCCAGCAGAGTGGACAACTTCACTCCATCCTTCTGTCAACAGCCTCTCCAAGAGCTTGAGGTTTCCATACCTATTCCACCAGAACAGAGAGAGGAGAGAGAGGCTATGAAAAGGAAATCACAACTGGAGAGGGAGTAAGCCTGTCAACATACCTCCAAGGGGAGGCTACAGTGCTTTGTTCAGAGGCAGAAGGATCATAACATCTCTAAACGTTACGGATACCCACCATCCAGACTTATTTCCCCCATGAGATACTTAAGCCCTAAAAAAAAAAAAAAAAACCCTGACTAATCTGTAACTGATGCCAAGCTCTGTGACTATCTGTAAATAAGATTTATATTTATAAGTCAGTTTGTAACATATTTTACTAAGAATATATTTAAAACTCTTCAATAAAATGTATCTATTTTCAATTGAACTCTTTATTTACTAAAGAAACTATTTACAAATGCCAAGGGTTATTGAAATTCTGCAAATTAACTTTAGATTACCCTCTTGATGATACGAGAGAGAGAGAGAGAGAGAGAGAGAGAGAGAGAGAGAGAGAGAGAGAGAGAGAGAGAGAGAGAGAGAGAGATAAGTAAGTCGGACCCCACTTATGAGAGAGAAACAGATAAATATTTAACTATACAGTATGCTTTGTCATGTTGTATGTTGTATGTATGTATGTACTGTATGTCTTTATTTATATAGCGCCATTTATGTAGAAAGCGCTTCACCGCAGTAATACACGTGACAATCATATAAATAATACAAATAACAGATCATGGGAATAAGTGCTTCAGACATAAAAGTAACATTTAGGAAAAGGAGTCCCTGCTCTGAAGAGCTTACAATCTAATTGGTAGGTAGAACATACAGAGACAGTAGGACGGCGTTCTGGTAAGTGCGTCTGCAATGGGCCAAGCTTTTTGTATGCGGTCTATAGTATCAGCCTCGGAGCTACTCACATGCTTCTTTAAGCAGATGTGTTAGAATGTGGGTCTTAAAGGTGGATAGAGAAGGTGCTAGTCGGGTATTGATGGGAAGGGCACTCCAGAGGTGAGGGCAGTCAGTGAGAAAGGTTTAAGGCGAGAGAGGGCTTTAGATACAAAAGGGGTAGATAGAAGACATCATTGGGCGGATCGCAAGAGTCGGGATGGTGCATAGCGAGAAATTAGAGCTGAGCTGTAAGGAGGGGCAGAAGAGTGTAAAGCTTTAAAAGTAAGGAGGAGAATTGAGTGTGAGATACGGGATTTGATAGGAAGCCAGGAGAGGGATTTCAGCAGGGGAGACGCTGAGACAGATTTAGGAAAGAGTAGAGTGATTCTGGCAGCAGCGTTTAGGATAGATTGTAGGGGAGACAGGTGAGAGGCAGTAAGACCGGACAGCAGAAGGTTCCAGTATTTGAGATGGTAGAGAATGAGGGTCTGTGTCAGAGTTTTAGCTGTCGAGCAACAGTGGAAGGGTGTATCTTGCGGAAGAAAAAACGACAGGTTTAGCTACCTTTTGAATGTGAGAGAGGAGTCTGTGACCCCCAGGGCAGCGTGCTTGGGCTACTGCATGTATAGTAGTTCTTCCAACAGTAATGTGGAAGGTGGTAGTAGGGCCAGGTTTGGCATGAAATATAAGGAGTTCTGTTTTTGACATGTTAAATTTAAGTCGGCGGAGGATCATGTTGCATTGGGCTTCTCTTCCTTGTGTTTATACTGTACAATGTCACATACCCAGTAGCACTCCTTAAGACAAATATATATGGTGAGGTGGGTCTGGGGTTGAGTTTACATGGGTTTGTGTGCGCAGATTTAAATTGTTTGGAGGTCTGTGACTCCTCCCCGTTTCCAAACTTACTCTGCCCACCTTTAAAGCAGCAGTCCAAGCTGTCGTTTAAAAAAAAAAAATCCCTTTGATATGTGCATCAATACAATCCACACATTGATAAGTAATTAGCTAAGTTGCGATTGATCGGTGAAGATTCGGCTCGGGGGTTGACTAAATGGTTGCCAGTGCAGCAGAAGAGGACCAAAAATGCAAAGTTCTCTGGGGTGATCATGTGACCAGGCAGTCACTGGATACAATTGAGTTTTGCACAGCTAGGGAGAGGGCAGTGTTCAAAAAAAGGGGGGGGGGGGTTGCCAGAGCCTGTTTCAAAATAGGAAGGGGATGTGACTTTGTAAATGGTTGCTATAGAAACAAAAAATGATTGTTACATTATGATACATTAAAATTTTAATTCAGAGTTGTTTAAAAAAAAGTACTACTACTAGTAGCATTATACTAAAAAATAATACAGATGCACAGTAATACCCTCTATAGATATACCAAGAATTGTTAAGTGTGAGTGTGTGTGTGAGTTTATGACATGTGGAAGGAAGGTGGAGGGGTGAGAGTCATGGCGAGGGGAGGGGGGTGAAGGAGAGACATGGTGAGGGGAGGGGGGTGAAAGAGACATGGCGAGGGGAGGAGGGTGAAAGAGAGACATAGGTAGGGGGTGATATAGAGACATGGGAATGGGTTTAAAAGAGAGACATGGGGAGGGGTGAAAGAGACATGGGGAGTGGGTGAAAGAGACATGGGGAGTGGGTGAAAGAGACATGGGGAGTGGGTGAAAGAGTCATGGGGAGCGGCGGTGAAGAGACATGGGAACAGGGGTAAAGAGACATGGGGAGCAGGGGTGAAGAGACATGGGAGCAGGGGTGAAGAGACATTGGGAGGGGAGGGTGAAAGAGACATGGGGAGGTGATCGAGAGACATTTAGAGGGGGGGTGATAGAGAGACATTTGGAGGGGGGGGATGATAGAGAAACACGGGGAGGGGGTGCAAGAGACATAGAGAGGGGGGTGAAAGAGAGCCATGGGGTGGGGCGTGAAAAAGAGACATGGGGAGAGGGGTGAAAGAGACATGGGGAGGGAGGCGATAGAGAGACATGGGGGGATGAAAGAGACATGGGGAGGGGGGTGAAAGAAAGCCATGGGGAGGGTGGGTCCATGATCCTCAGTTGCTGGAAGAGTGGGCCCGGGTGAGTAGTTTTTTCTTCTTCACAGGTCCGGGAGATGTTGATCAGACGGCTTCTTAGGGTCAAATAAGACATGACAGACCTTATATAAGGCCTGTGACATCACATTTGACTGACAAATGATATATCCACCAATCTAATTGGTGGATGTACCATGTGATGGCTTCCATTTTATTTTTTGGCAGAAATGACATCATCTTAAGTGATTGGATAATAAAGGAACTATTGGATCTCAATATAAATGTAGAAAATATGCAGGGCCAAAGCTATGACAATGCTGCAAATATGCGGGGAAAGCATAATGGAGTTCAAAGACATGTTGAACATGAACCCACGTGCGTTTTATGTACCATGTAGTTCTCATTATTTGAACCTAGTGGTTAACAACACTGCCAAACCCAATATAGGTGCCATTTAATTTTTGGGCTTAATTCAACCGTTGTATAATTTCTTCCCCAGGTCCACCAACAGATAAATCATTCTTTTAAAATCCTTACCCAATTTAACACTAAAGAGAGTCTGTGAAACATGTTGGGAGTCTCGTATTGATGCAGTTAGACCAATTCGATACCACCTGGGAGCGCTCTATGTTGCATTAGTGTATATTAAAGAAGATGTGACATTTAAAAGTGAACATCATGGCCCCCAGAGTAGAGCTGTTGCGTACACTCTCGCAAAATGTATTTGTGACTATAAATTCATATGTTGTGTAATATTTTGGTATGACATATTAAGTACAATCAATCCAGTGAACAAGCAGTCTATAAACGATGACAAAAACAAGTCCAAAGACCAAATCTGGGGCTCCAAAAAACAATCCCAACAGTACATTTTGGGCCCTGTTTGTTTAAATCAAAAACACTACAGTAATGTCCAAGCCTTTGTCTCATAAATAGAGAGGTATCCTTACCAACTCCACTTATAAATGGTGTAAATGATCAGTCTAGGGGTTTACAGTATATACATGTAGAAAAGATGGCGCCTAGCTGGTTCTGCTCTGTTATTGAGCTATCACAAATCAGCTGTAAATGTTCACATGGAATGGCACCTAGTTAACTTTTTAAATCAATAACTGTAGACTTGCTAGTCGGCCAATATCATAGACTCTATCCTCAATAATAACAAAGTTCATTACAAGCGACTCTACGGAAAAACTCTTCGCCAGGCCATTTTGGATGACACCAAAGGAGATTATGAAACCAAAGGGTGCATCAGTTCAATCCTGCTCCTGTGGGTTGCTGCAGGGCACCTTTTGGTGTGTTGTTCGCTAGGGAGATAGTACAAAGTGAAAAATGTGCGATGCACAACCGGAACGAAAAAATAAATGAACTGGAGAGAGTGTACAGTAACTACACAATTTGCTTTTAATAACTCATCTAATCAAATGACCGGCAACAAAAGCGCGCGCACACAGAGGTTTTCAAACATCTCTATGGAGCTTGGTCCCACCCCCCGTTCGTGTCACGTGTCACTCACGCGCGGCGCGCTCACGGGACGATCGTGCACCACTCCCCAGCTGCGACACAACACCCGTAACAATGCCCACCTGTCTCCTGCGCTCTGCGTCCAATCACAGCTCCCGCGGGGCCACACCTCCGTTCCGCCTCTCACTTTCATTGCTCCAGTCCTCCTATTTAATCTCTGCTTGCTCAGTTACACATTGCTGAGCATAGACCATAGTAGCCTTGTGTTCCTACATTCCTGCTTTGCCTTGTGCCTTGCCTCTCTTGCTTTCAGTTTGACCTCATGTGTACCGACACGGCTAGACTCTTGGACGCTCTCTGTATAACGACCCCAGCTTGCCCTCGACTACCTGCATCTCTCCATCCCTGACCACGGATATAGGACATTCTTTTAACCCACCAGCTCCAACCCTCGACCTCGGCACAACGGACATCTACCGTTACTGGCTCCTCCCCATGACCGCGGCAAGTATCTGGACTACCCTCTCTCTCCAACCCCGACCCGGCTACGCTGACAATCCAGACGTGCCTCCACTGCTGTGGGTGCGCAGTTTCTAGTTTCCCACCTCAGTACCGGGGGTACGCCTTGTTCGTGGTGAGTGCAAGGGTCACAATTAGAGAGGGTTGGGGTTCCTTACAATGCATCTGATCTCAGACGCGCTATTAGAGAGGGTTGGGGCTCCTTTGAATGCATCTGATCTCAGACGCGCTATTAGAGAAAGTTGGGATTCCTTACAATGCAGATTTCAGACGCGCTGTTAGAGAGGGTTGGGGCTCCTTACAATGTATTTGATCAATGCATTGTAAGGAACCCCAACCCTCTCTAGTGTGTATTTGTGAACTGTAAGGTGCTTGACTAATACACTGGAAGAATATCATTGTTTTCGATTAAAAATATCAAAGAATGTGTTACTTTAACGAGCGCTTTCTCTTTTTTTGAATCTCCAATATACTATTTGCCAAGTGGGACTGATGAAATCACCAAAAACTACTGTAGCAGGTCCCCTTTGGTTGTCAATACGTTACTTTGAAGTGGAAGGGAGAGACCTACTGAGGCCAATATACTAAGCATCGCAAACTGAGCGGGGGGAGGGGTGGAGGGTTTCGGCGCATGTCAAACTTCAATTGCACTCGTGTACTAAGTTCAAATTTCTCCATCTGCGCCCAGCCCCAAAATACTGTTTAGCGCACAGAAATGGATTGCACTTGGTGTATAAAAGTCAATGGTACATACTAATATCTATATAAATATATACAGTGTTCGACAAATCACCCAAAAATCTACTCGCCCAACCAAAAAATCTACTCGCCACCTAGTCCCGCCCCCAACCCCGCCCCTAGTCCCGCCCCCAACCCTGCCCCCAACCCCGCCCCCAACCCCGCTTTAAAATAAAACATATGAATAAAATCCATTTAAATGACAAATATATTTATTGTATTACATTATACTACAATTAGCCCTTGTTACGTGTGTGTGTGTGTGTGTGTGTGTGTCTGTGTAAATGTCGATCTAGAAATAAAAGCCAGGTGTGAATGACTAGTTTCCTGCACCCCTTAATCAGTGTCTGGATGCCCCCGCTTCACAATATCTAAAGCAGAACCCCCATTCACCTGCGCTCCGGCGTCATGACGTCACGTTGCCCTAGTAACGTGACGTCACATGACCTCACAGCGTCATTTTGATGCCGCGTTGCCATGGCGACGCAGGAAGGAAGCCGCCGGAGCCTAGGTAAGTGAAGGTTTACAGAGGCCCTGCAGCTCCCCCGGCACTTAATTTAAGTGCCTTCGGGAAGCGCGCGGGGCCTCTGTAAACCCCACGCCCCCCAGACGGCAGTCTTGCGCCCCGCGTGGGGGTCGCGCCCCCCAGTTTGCGCACCGCTGTTCTAGAAATCCAATCGGATAAGGCTCTTTCTGCACGCTTTTGCACAACTCCCAGCTACTAGAATATCCCCCTGTGTCTATCCAAGAGGAGGTTTTAGTGTACTGACAAAAAACATCCCAAAATAAATTGTAATTAAGGCTGCGAGGTGTCACTGTATATAGAACATAGATCCAGTAGCACTCTCATTGTAAAAGACTCATCTCTATCCCCCCACAAATAAGCAGGGGGACCCATTCAAAGCCCATAATGTGTATGTCTGAAGCATTAAAGCAAAGTGCAGTGCTGTACCAAAGTAGTAGTTTAGTTTAGACTGCCCTTGAATGGAGTTGAACACTTCCCCAGTGCTGGAATTAGACATAAAAGGTCTATGCAGCAACATAGAGTAGTTGTGTTTAGACGCATGGCTCTATTTTTTGGAGCAGAGCCGCAGCATATATACTGTAAGAACAGTTTCTTACTTCTGACGCGGTATGTTAGACTTATGGCACTTCAGATATGGAGGATTGTTTTGGGCAAATAAAAGGTTAAAAAAAAGTATCAGAGAAATGCAACTTGTGACGCATCTCATTTTAATCTGTGCACCATGTAACTGCCCCCAACTCATCCTACTCACTCTCCCCAAGGTGCAAATTGGGGCAGAGACGCAGAATGTGATACATCTGATTATAATCTGTGCACCATGTAACTCCCCCCAACTCCTTCTACTGACTCTCCCCAAGGTGCAAGCTGGGGCAGAGACGCAGACTGTGATACATCTCATTATAATCTGTGTGCCATGTAACTCCTCCCCAACTCCTCCTACTGACTCTCCCCAAGGTGCATGCTGGGGCAGAGACGCAGACTGTGATACATCTCATTATAATCTGTGATACTTTATCTTGCCATGAAGTCAATGCATTTGAACCCAGTGATACAGTATGTTGATCCCACTGCTGTCAGTGGCACTGTCCATATGTGTACTTGTGTCACCCAATGTATGTAATACAATGTATCACAGTAGCTGTGATTTTTATGACTGCTACTCAAGTTAACCACTTCTCAACCACTTGAAATTAAATGTCAACAGTAGCTGATTTCTCTATTATGACATCACGAGACAGTATCATTGAGCCTCCTAGGAGATGCCAGCAGCAGTGTTCTGTAATGACATCATGGAATCGCCTTAGAGACTGAGATAAATACACAAATGTAAACTTGTTTGTGCGTGACTTGAATTAGTTCCCGAAGGAAACCGTTAGTTTTGTGGACATCTCAGAGATAGGAAAAGAGTGGCGCTGTACAGAGAGACTAATTATCTCCACCTTAACTCTGTATCATGGCAGGTAGGAAGCAACGTGACCTTTACATACCCAAAAAGAAATGGATAATATCTATATTTCTGAACTGTTTACTTTCACAATGTTTTATGGGGTACAGAACAGATAACATGACTCCTATCAATGGATGGGAGAAAGAAGACGGATGGGGTGGGGGGCGGGGGGGAGGGACGGAGGTAGACAACACCCAGGGGGGTTAGGTACCTGGCCTTAATTGGATAATATTTTTTTTTATAAATGTCAAAACTGATTTATTATAGATACATACACACATATTTGTTTTATTGTATTTACTTTTATATCTGGCTTGTAATTCAAAATCTTAAATGATTTGAACAGTAATGTATAGAAAAGAACACATGTACTGTATACATAAATGTCAAAGCGGCAAACGTCTATGGGATCTATGGGATAGTAAAAAAAGACACAGGAACCTTAGTGTATACAGTAGGATTAGTTATGTATAAGGCATGCTTTTTCCTTGCCCTAAGTTTAGGTCAATAACTATTGGACCAATTCTACACCGTGGGGTGTAATGTTCGACTACTTTCAGCCATATCCTTAAATTATTGTCTACAGCAGTGTTTTTCAACCACGGATCCTAGGAACCCTAGGATTCCCCGGGCATCCCTAAAGGGTTCGCTGTAATTTTTAGGTCATTTTAAAATTGTACTTAATACAGAAGAATTTACAGTACAATGCATCTTATCTCAAACGCGCTATTGGAGAGGGTTGGGGTTCCTTACAATGCATCTGATCTCAGACGCGCTATTAGAGAGGGTTGGGGCTCCTTACAATGCATCTGATCTCAGAAGCGCTATTAGAGAGGATTGGGGTTCCTCACACTTCATCTGATCTCAGACGCACTATTAGATAGGGTTGGGGTATATTACAATGCATCTCATCTTAGACTCGTTGTTAGAGAGGGTTGGGGTCCCTCAGAATTTCACATATGGTTCCTTAACCAAAAAAAGGTTGGAAACCACTACTCTACAGTAATACAAAGGCCCCAAAAAAGACAAAGCCACAAAACGAGGGCAGAATCTGCCACTTGATTTACAGATATAGCTGACCTGAGTGCTCCTCCAGATACCTCAATATACCAGACGTCTCAGAATACCACACCATAATATTACCACAAAATACTACAGTAGGAACAGGCAATTTTTATGTTTTTATTTTTATTTTTAAAGATCCAGTTCCGAAAGCTATGGTACATCTATATTTGTCATTGTGTTCATAGGTGGACATGAAAGCAGGTGATGGACTGCACAAGTTTTATATGCCAGTTGCCACTTTGTGTTGAAAACTACCTAGAAATAGTTTTCTGTCTGTGTTACATCCCAACACATCATATATGTATATGTATATGTATAAATATATATCTATATATATATTTATAGATTAAACCCCATATATTGAGCTAAAATGTACGGGTGCTCTGGTGTTTCAATACATAGCAATGCTATAGAAGGCAATCATGGAGCTTGCTTAAAAATGTATTTAAATATTGAAACTTCTGACCACTATTGATCAGAGTAGTGGTATGTAACATTGATAATCAAATAAATGTGTTTTCCCAGCAAGCCATTATCCCTGTTAGTGCTTGCTATTCATAACAAAACAAAGACCACCAAAAACTTTATTCAAAACCAGAACCAAAACCCCAAATATTTTAAAGGCAAAATAAAAATACCAAGCCAAGTGAGCATCTCTATGTATTTCATATGTATTTGATATCAAGAATATCTTTTAGCAGGTCTGTTAAAGCAGTCCTAACCCCCCAAAGTCAGGCTTTCAGGATATCCCAGCTTCAGCGGAGGTGGCTCAATCCGTCCCTGCTTCAGCACAGCTCGCTCAATCAGTCCCTGCTTCAGCACAGGTGACTCAATCAGAGGCTGATTGAGTGATTGGGCCACCTGTGCTAAAGCTGGAATATCCTGAAAAGTTGACCTATTGTGGGGGGTTTGATGACTGGAGTTGAGTCCCCGTGTGTTAAAGAAATGTGCCTTGAATGTGCTTTTCTGGCCCTTCACTTTTACCTTTCTTCCTTACAGATCAGTTTTTAAATTCCTCTGCTGTGAACCCTCCACCGACCTGCAGTGCTCCTGCAGTCACCACTGCTTACCCTTCATGGAGCAACAGCTTCCACCCAGTAGGGAGGAATACAGAAGTCTACAGACATGGGGCCCAAGGCATGATTTTGCAACAAGGGTCTGCAGGAACACCAATGTATCTACAGCAGATCCCACAGGCAACACGCGCTTACCCTCGTGTATCGGACATGAACGGAGGATTCTACCACACTGCTACAGGAGGATACACAGGATTTGCAGGACAGGTTAGGGGAGAAGCCACAACGCAGCCTGTTACTTTCCGTCCCAACACACATTTGGAAAGACGTGCTACAATAGGGCCTTGTATAATGGCCACCCAGTATGCACAACTTCAGCAGCCACCATTCATACCCCTTAGAGGAATGCAGACCTTACAAGGTGAGATATGGAGAATCTTTACTAATCATTGTTCAAAATCTTCTCCTTGACCGATACCATTACCTGTTATAAAGATCTTTAATTACGGTCATTCGCCACTGTAGTGTTACAAATATATAGAACTCTACAGTATGTAGTCCTCGCCAATACTGAAGGGATTAAGCATGTGTTTGCTTTTCTTCCTTTGTGTTATTATGTACAATGTGTTGGTATTTATGATAATTGATTATTTCTCCTTTTTGATTTTGTTACAGTGTGTCAGACCTCGCTTGGAGCCCAACATATTTCCCAGACCAGTTTAATTACACAAGGAGCAGTTCAGCTTGCTGCTAATGAAAAAAGTGAACCACCTCTAATGTACCCAACTCAACCAGCTCGGAAGCTGAGCCACCTCTCAAAGTTACATATTGATGTGCAAAGCAACAAAGAGTTATATGTGCCAGTGTGGAAAAGGGGTGGGTTAAAAGATATGGTGAAGAGATCTTCAGAGGTGAAGGCCCCCTCACATATTGCTCAGAAGGTTCGTAATAACGTGCTGAGTTCAGTGAAGACTGAGTGTCCGTCAAAGTCTGAGGGGGTACCAAAGTGCTCCAAAGTGGAAACAAAGAAGAAAAAGATCCTTTATTCAGCTGCAAAGGATCAAGTCCCTCAAACTGCACTGCAAAAGAAGGTAAAACCAATGTCAAAGCCAGTAAATCATTCTTCTGCTCCTATACCAGGGAAGTCACCCCATGGCCCACAATCTGGTGACGAGGCTGTTCTGTTAAAAAAGATGAAACGTGTTTGTCTCTCAGGTGCCCACATTTCCAATAAGGTATCTGAAAAGATGCAGCAAAGCCGTGAAGGTACAATGGATGCAAAGACACCTGCTGTTACTCATATTAATCCTAAACTGAAGAAAACTCAGGAGATAGGGATCAAACGTAAAGATGCAAAGACTCCTGCAGTTACTCATAGTCCTGAGCGGAAGACACCTCAGGAGATGGGGATCAAACGTAAATATGCAAAAACTCCTGCAGTTACTCATAGTCCTGAGCGGAAGACACCTCAGGAGATGGGGATCAAACTTAAAAATGCAAAGACTCCTGCAGTTACTCATTGTCCTGAGCGGAAGACACCTCAGGAGATCGGGATCAAACGTAAATATGCAAAAACACCTGCTGTTACTCATAGTCCTGAGCGGAAGACACCTCAGGAGATGGGGATCAAATGTAAAGATGCAAAGTCTCCTGCAGTTACTCATAGTCCTGAACGGAAGACACCTCAAGAGATGGGGATCAAATGTAAACAGAACAGCAATATTAAGCAGCTAGTGAAGAAAACAAAGAACCAGACCAGCGTTTTCAGTTTTGAGCAAGCGCTGGCTTGTGGTACTGATAATAACCCCAAAGCTCTCAAAAGAAAAAGTGCTAATCAGCCTGGAGTGAATTCAGAAGTTCTTGGGAAGGGCAAGAAGTCATTGGAACCTTCTGAACAAGGAAAGGTGAAAGCCCATCACAGCAACCTCAGCCTCCAAATGATTAACTCTGTTCAAGTATTTCACCCATTGGGTAAAAAAACAGGTCCCACAGGTCCAGGGGCACCCGCAGAATCCATTACACTTGGAAATAAGCTTGGACCAATGCAAGGACGCCAAAGCCAGACTTCTGCTTCTCATGTTCAGTGGTCTCTTACTGATGCGATTAAAAGGTTCATGGCCAAAAAACAGGACAGTATTTCTGGAATTAAAGGTGTCGGTATTAATGCCAGGCCTAGGCTATTTAAAATACATGAGTACACAAGACCTGACATTAAAACCAGTGAAATCAAACAACATGGGGAAAACAAAGCTTCAGTTATAGAGAATCCCAAACACTTCCCAGTGATATCCATAGAACAGGAAGCTGCAGTAAGATGCATTGAAAAGGTGAGCCAAACCACTATCCCCATTCCAGCTCCTGGCATTAAAACCAGTGAAATCAAACAACGTGGGGAAAACAAAGCTTCAGTTATAGAGAATCCCAAACACTTCCCAGTGATATCCATAGAACGGAAAGCTGCAGTGACATGCATTAAAAAGGTCAGCCAAACCACTATCCCCATTCAAGCTCCTTTCAACCAGAAGCACCAGCTTTCTAACCTGCAGCTTCCTATCAATGTACCCAGCAGAGTGGACAACTTCACTCCATCCTTCTGTCAACAGCCTCTCCAAGAGCTTGAGGTTTCCATACCTATTCCACCAGAACAGAGAGAGGAGAGAGAGGCTATGAAAAGGAAATCACAACTGGAGAGGGAGTAAGCCTGTCAACATACCTCCAAGGGGAGGCTACAGTGCTTTGTTCAGAGGCAGAAGGATCATAACATCTCTAAACGTTACGGATACCCACCATCCAGACTTATTTCCCCCATGAGATACTTAAGCCCTAAAAAAACAAAAAAAAACCCTGACTAATCTGTAACTGATGCCAAGCTCTGTGACTATCTGTAAATAAGATTTATATTTATAAGTCAGTTTGTAACATATTTTACTAAGAATATATTTAAAACTCTTCAATAAAATGTATCTATTTTCAATTGAACTCTTTATTTACTAAAGAAACTATTTACAAATGCCAAGGGTTATTGAAATTCTGCAAATTAACTTTAGATTACCCTCTTGATGATACGAGAGAGAGAGAGAGAGAGAGAGAGAGAGAGAGAGAGAGAGAGAGAGAGAGAGAGAGAGAGAGAGAGAGAGAGAGAGAGAGAGAGATAAGTAAGTCGGACCCCACTTATGAGAGAGAAACAGAAAAATATTTAACTATATGCTTTGTCATGTTGTATGTTGTATGTATGTATGTACTGTATGTCTTTATTTATATAGCGCCATTTATGTAGAAAGCGCTTCACCGCAGTAATACACGTGACAATCATATAAATAATACAAATAACAGATCATGGGAATAAGTGCTTCAGACATAAAAGTAACATTTAGGAAAAGGAGTCCCTGCTCTGAAGAGCTTACAATCTAATTGGTAGGTAGAACATACAGAGACAGTAGGACGGCGTTCTGGTAAGTGCGTCTGCAATGGGCCAAGCTTTTTGTATGCGGTCTATAGTATCAGCCTCGGAGCTACTCACATGCTTCTTTAAGCAGATGTGTTAGAATGTGGGTCTTAAAGGTGGATAGAGAAGGTGCTAGTCGGGTATTGATGGGAAGGGCACTCCAGAGGTGAGGGCAGTCAGTGAGAAAGGTTTAAGGCGAGAGAGGGCTTTAGATACAAAAGGGGTAGATAGAAGACATCATTGGGCGGATCGCAAGAGTCGGGATGGTGCATAGCGAGAAATTAGAGCTGAGCTGTAAGGAGGGGCAGAAGAGTGTAAAGCTTTAAAAGTGAGGAGGAGAATTGAGTGTGAGATACGGGATTTGATAGGAAGCCAGGAGAGGGATTTCAGCAGGGGAGACGCTGAGACAGATTTAGGAAAGAGTAGAGTGATTCTGGCAGCAGCGTTTAGGATAGATTGTAGGGGAGACAGGTGAGAGGCAGTAAGACCGGACAGCAGAAGGTTCCAGTATTTGAGATGGTAGAGAATGAGGGTCTGTGTCAGAGTTTTAGCTGTCGAGCAACAGTGGAAGGGTGTATCTTGCGGAAGAAAAAACGACAGGTTTAGCTACCTTTTGAATGTGAGAGAGGAGTCTGTGACCCCCAGGGCAGCGTGCTTGGGCTACTGCATGTATAGTAGTTCTTCCAACAGTAATGTGGAAGGTGGTAGTAGGGCCAGGTTTGGCATGAAATATAAGGAGTTCTGTTTTTGACATGTTAAATTTAAGTCGGCGGAGGATCATGTTGCATTGGGCTTCTCTTCCTTGTGTTTATACTGTACAATGTCACATACCCAGTAGCACTCCTTAAGACAAATATATATGGTGAGGTGGGTCTGGGGTTGAGTTTACATGGGTTTGTGTGCGCAGATTTAAATTGTTTGGAGGTCTGTGACTCCTCCCCGTTTCCAAACTTACTCTGCCCACCTTTAAAGCAGCAGTCCAAGCTGTCGTTTAAAAAAAAAAAATCCCTTTGATATGTGCATCAATACAATCCACACATTGATAAGTAATTAGCTAAGTTGCGATTGATCGGTGAAGATTCGGCTTGGGGGTTGACTAAATGGTTGCCAGTGCAGCAGAAGAGGACCAAAAATGCAAAGTTCTCTGGGGTGATCATGTGACCAGGCAGTCACTGGATACAATTGAGTTTTGCACAGCTAGGGAGAGGGCAGTGTTCAAAAAAAGGGGGGGGGGTTGCCAGATCCTGTTTCAAAATAGGAAGGGGATGTGACTTTGTAAATGGTTGCTATAGAAACAAAAAATGATTGTTACATTATGATACATTAAAATTTTAATTCAGAGTTGTTTAAAAAAAAGTACTACTACTAGTAGCATTATACTAAAAAATAATACAGATGCACAGTAATACCCTCTATAGATATACCAAGAATTGTTAAGTGTGAGTGTGTGTGAGTTTATGACATGTGGAAGGAAGGTGGAGGGGTGAGAGTCATGGCGAGGGGAGGGGGGTGAAGGAGAGACATGGTGAGGGGAGGGGGGTGAAAGAGACATGGCGAGGGGAGGAGGGTGAAAGAGAGACATAGGTAGGGGCTGATATAGAGACATGGGAATGGGTTTAAAAGAGAGACATGGGGAGGGGTGAAAGAGACATGGGGAGTGGGTGAAAGAGACATGGGGAGTGGGTGAAAGAGTCATGGGGAGCGGCGGTGAAGAGACATGGGAACAGGGGTAAAGAGACATGGGGAGCAGGGGTGAAGAGACATGGGAGCAGGGGTGAAGAGACATTGGGAGGGGAGGGTGAAAGAGACATGGGGAGGTGATCGAGAGACATTTAGAGGGGGGGTGATAGAGAGACATTTGGAGGAGGGGGATGATAGAGAAACACGGGGAGGGGGTGCAAGAGACATAGAGAGGGGGGTGAAAGAGAGCCATGGGGTGGGGCGTGAAAAAGAGACATGGGGAGAGGGGTGAAAGAGACATGGGGAGGGAGGCGATAGAGAGACATGGGGGGATGAAAGAGACATGGGGAGGGGGGGTGAAAGAAAGCCATGGGGAGGGTGGGTCCATGATCCTCAGTTGCTGGAAGAGTGGGCCCGGGTGAGTAGTTTTTTCTTCTTCACAGGTCCGGGAGATGTTGATCAGACGGCTTCTTAGGGTCAAATAAGACATGACAGACCTTATATAAGGCCTGTGACATCACATTTGACTGACAAATGATATATCCACCAATCTAATTGGTGGATGTACCATGTGATGGCTTCCATTTTATTTTTTGGCAGAAATGACATCATCTTAAGTGATTGGATAATAAAGGAACTATTGGATCTCAATATAAATGTAGAAAATATGCAGGGCCAAAGCTATGACAATGCTGCAAATATGCGGGGAAAGCATAATGGAGTTCAAAGACATGTTGAACATGAACCCACGTGCGTTTTATGTACCATGTAGTTCTCATTATTTGAACCTAGTGGTTAACAACACTGCCAAACCCAATATAGGTGCCATTTAATTTTTGGGCTTAATTCAACCGTTGTATAATTTCTTCCCCAGGTCCACCAACAGATAAATCATTCTTTTAAAATCCTTACCCAATTTAACACTAAAGAGAGTCTGTGAAACATGTTGGGAGCCTCGTATTGATGCAGTTAGACCAATTCGATACCACCTGGGAGCGCTCTATGTTGCATTAGTGTATATTAAAGAAGATGTGACATTTAAAAGTGAACATCATGGCCCCCAGAGTAGAGCTGTTGCGTACACTCTCGCAAAATGTATTTGTGACTATAAATTCATATGTTGTGTAATATTTTGGTATGACATATTAAGTACAATCAATCCAGTGAACAAGCAGTCTATAAACGATGACAAAAACAAGTCCAAAGACCAAATCTGGGGCTCCAAAAAACAATCCCAACAGTAGATTTTGGGCCCTGTTTGTTTAAATCAAAAACACTACAGTAATGTCCAAGCCTTTGTCTCATAAATAGAGAGGTATCCTTACCAACTCCACTTATAAATGGTGTAAATGATCAGTCTAGGGGTTTACAGTATATACATGTAGAAAAGATGGCGCCTAGCTGGTTCTGCTCTGTTATTGAGCTATCACAAATCAGCTGTAAATGTTCACATGGAATGGCACCTAGTTAACTTTTTAAATCAATAACTGTAGACTTGCTAGTCGGCCAATATCATAGACTCTATCCTCAATAATAACAAAGTTCATTACAAGCGACTCTACGGAAAAACTCTTCGCCAGGCCATTTTGGATGACACCAAAGGAGATTATGAAACCAAAGGGTGCATCAGTTCAATCCTGCTCCTGTGGGTTGCTGCAGGGCACCTTTTGGTGTGTTGTTCGCTAGGGAGATAGTACAAAGTGAAAAATGTGCGATGCACAACCGGAACGAAAAAATAAATGAACTGGAGAGAGTGTACAGTAACTACACAATTTGCTTTTAATAACTCATCTAATCAAATGACCGGCAACAAAAGCGCGCGCACACAGAGGTTTTCAAACATCTCTATGGAGCTTGGTCCCACCCCCCGTTCGTGTCACGTGTCACTCACGCGCGGCGCGCTCACGGGACGATCGTGCACCACTCCCCAGCTGCGACACAACACCCGTAACAATGCCCACCTGTCTCCTGCGCTCTGCGTCCAATCACAGCTCCCGCGGGGCCACACCTCCGTTCCGCCTCTCACTTTCATTGCTCCAGTCCTCCTATTTAATCTCTGCTTGCTCAGTTACACATTGCTGAGCATAGACCATAGTAGCCTTGTGTTCCTACATTCCTGCTTTGCCTTGCGCCTTGCCTCTCTTGCTTTCAGTTTGACCTCATGTGTACCGACACGGCTAGACTCTTGGACGCTCTCTGTATAACGACCCCAGCTTGCCCTCGACTACCTGCATCTCTCCATCCCTGACCACGGATATAGGACATTCTTTTAACCCACCAGCTCCAACCCTCGACCTCGGCACAACGGACATCTACCGTTACTGGCTCCTCCCCATGACCGCGGCAAGTATCTGGACTACCCTCTCTCTCCAACCCCGACCCGGCTACGCTGACAATCCAGGCGTGCCTCCACTGCTGTGGGTGCGCAGTTTCTACTTTCCCACCTCAGTACCGGGGGTCCGCCTTGTTCGTGGTGAGTGCAAGGGTCACAATTAGAGAGGGTTGGGGTTCCTTACAATGCATCTGATCTCAGACGCGATATTAGAGAGGGTTGGGGCTCCTTTGAATGCATCTGATCTCAGACGCGCTATTAGAGAAAGTTGGGATTCCTTACAATGCAGATTTCAGACGCGCTGTTAGAGAGGGTTGGGGCTCCTTACAATGTATTTGATCAATGCATTGTAAGGAACCCCAACCCTCTCTAGTGTGTATTTGTGAACTGTAAGGTGCTTGACTAATACACTGGAAGAATATCATTGTTTTCGATTAAAAATATCAAAGAATGTGTTACTTTAACGAGCGCTTTCTCTTTTTTTGAATCTCCAATATACTATTTGCCAAGTGGGACTGATGAAATCACCAAAAACTACTGTAGCAGGTCCCCTTTGGTTGTCAATACGTTACTTTGAAGTGGAAGGGAGAGACCTACTGAGGCCAATATACTAAGCATCGCAAACTGAGCGGGGGGAGGGGTGGAGGGTTTCGGCGCATGTCAAACTTCAATTGCACTCGTGTACTAAGTTCAAATTTCTCCATCTGCGCCCAGCCCCAAAATACTGTTTAGCGCACAGAAATGGATTGCACTTGGTGTATAAAAGTCAATGGTACATACTAATATCTATATAAATATATACAGTGTTCGACAAATCACCCAAAAATCTACTCGCCCAACCAAAAAATCTACTCGCCACCTAGTCCCGCCCCCAACCCCGCCCCTAGTCCCGCCCCCAACCCCGCCCCCAACCCCGCTTTAAAATAAAACATATGAATAAAATCCATTTAAATGACAAATATATTTATTGTATTACATTATACTACAATTAGCCCTTGTTACGTGTGTGTGTGTGTGTGTGTCTGTGTAAATGTCGATCTAGAAATAAAAGCCAGGTGTGAATGACTAGTTTCCTACACCCCTTAATCAGTGTCTGGATGCCCCCGCTTCACAATATCTAAAGCAGAACCCCCATTCACCTGCGCTCCGGCGTCATGACGTCACGTTGCCCTAGTAACGTGACGTCACATGACCTCACAGCGTCATTTTGATGCCGCGTTGCCACGGCGACGCAGGAAGGAAGCCGCCGGAGCCTAGGTAAGTGAAGGTTTACAGAGGCCCTGCAGCTCCCCCGGCACTTAATTTAAGTGCCTTCGGGAAGCGCGCGGGGCCTCTGTAAACCCCACGCCCCCCAGACGGCAGTCTTGCGCCCCGCGTGGGGGTCGCGCCCCCCAGTTTGCGCACCGCTGTTCTAGAAATCCAATCGGATAAGGCTCTTTCTGCACGCTTTTGCACAACTCCCAGCTACTAGAATATCCCCCTGTGTCTATCCAAGAGGAGGTTTTAGTGTACTGACAAAAAACATCCCAAAATAAATTGTAATTAAGGCTGCGAGGTGTCACTGTATATAGAACATAGATCCAGTAGCACTCTCATTGTAAAAGACTCATCTCTATCCCCCCACAAATAAGCAGGGGGACCCATTCAAAGCCCATAATGTGTATGTCTGAAGCATTAAAGCAAAGTGCAGTGCTGTACCAAAGTAGTAGTTTAGTTTAGACTGCCCTTGAATGGAGTTGAACACTTCCCCAGTGCTGGAATTAGACATAAAAGGTCTATGCAGCAACATAGAGTAGTTGTGTTTAGACACATGGCTCTATTTTTTGGAGCAGAGCCGCAGCATATATACTGTAAGAACAGTTTCTTACTTCTGACGCGGTATGTTAGACTTATGGCACTTCAGATATGGAGGATTGTTTTGGGCAAATAAAAGGTTAAAAAAAAGTATCAGAGAAATGCAACTTGTGACGCATCTCATTTTAATCTGTGCACCATGTAACTGCCCCCAACTCATCCTACTCACTCTCCCCAAGGTGCAAATTGGGGCAGAGACGCAGAATGTGATACATCTGATTATAATTTGTGCACCATGTAACTGCCCCCAACTCCTCCTACTGACTCTCCCCAAGGTGCAAGCTGGGGCAGAGACGCAGACTGTGATACATCTCATTATAATCTGTGTGCCATGTAACTCCCCCCAACTCCTTCTACTGACTCTCCCCAAGGTGCAAGCTGGGGCAGAGACGCAGAATGTGATACATCTGATTATAATCTGTGCACCATGTAACTCCCCCCAACTCCTTCTACTGACTCTCCCCAAGGTGCAAGCTGGGGCAGAGACGCAGACTGTGATACATCTCATTATAATCTGTGTGCCATGTAACTCCTCCCCAACTCCTCCTACTGACTCTCCCCAAGGTGCATGCTGGGGCAGAGACGCAGACTGTGATACATCTCATTATAATCTGTGATACTTTATCTTGCCATGAAGTCAATGCATTTGAACCCAGTGATACAGTATGTTGATCCCACTGCTGTCAGTGGCACTGTCCATATGTGTACTTGTGTCACCCAATGTATGTAATACAATGTATCACAGTAGCTGTGATTTTTATGACTGCTACTCAAGTTAACCACTTCTCAACCACTTGAAATTAAATGTCAACAGTAGCTGATTTCTCTATTATGACATCACGAGACAGTATCATTGAGCCTCCTAGGAGATGCCAGCAGCAGTGTTCTGTAATGACATCATGGAATCGCCTTAGAGACTGAGATAAATACACAAATGTAAACTTGTTTGTGCGTGACTTGAATTAGTTCCCGAAGGAAACCGTTAGTTTTGTGGACATCTCAGAGATAGGAAAAGAGTGGCGCTGTACAGAGAGACTAATTATCTCCACCTTAACTCTGTATCATGGCAGGTAGGAAGCAACGTGACCTTTACATACCCAAAAAGAAATGGATAATATCTATATTTCTGAACTGTTTACTTTCACAATGTTTTATGGGGTACAGAACAGATAACATGACTCCTATCAATGGATGGGAGAAAGAAGACGGATGGGGTGGGGGGCGGGGGGGAGGGACGGAGGTAGACAACACCCAGGGGGGTTAGGTACCTGGCCTTAATTGGATAATATTTTTTTTTATAAATGTCAAAACTGATTTATTATAGATACATACACACATATTTGTTTTATTGTATTTACTTTTATATCTGGCTTGTAATTCAAAATCTTAAATGATTTGAACAGTAATGTATAGAAAAGAACACATGTACTGTATACATAAATGTCAAAGCGGCAAACGTCTATGGGATCTATGGGATAGTAAAAAAAGACACAGGAACCTTAGTGTATACAGTAGGATTAGTTATGTATAAGGCATGCTTTTTCCTTGCCCTAAGTTTAGGTCAATAACTATTGGACCAATTCTACACCGTGGGGTGTAATGTTCGACTACTTTCAGCCATATCCTTAAATTATTGTCTACAGCAGTGTTTTTCAACCACGGATCCTAGGAACCCTAGGATTCCCCGGGCATCCCTAAAGGGTTCGCTGTAATTTTTAGGTCATTTTAAAATTGTACTTAATACAGAAGAATTTACAGTACAATGCATCTTATCTCAAACGCGCTATTGGAGAGGGTTGGGGTTCCTTACAATGCATCTGATCTCAGACGCGCTATTAGAGAGGGTTGGGGCTCCTTACAATGCATCTGATCTCAGAAGCGCTATTAGAGAGGATTGGGGTTCCTCACACTTCATCTGATCTCAGACGCACTATTAGATAGGGTTGGGGTATATTACAATGCATCTCATCTTAGACTCGTTGTTAGAGAGGGTTGGGGTCCCTCAGAATTTCACATATGGTTCCTTAACCAAAAAAAGGTTGGAAACCACTACTCTACAGTAATACAAAGGCCCCAAAAAAGACAAAGCCACAAAACGAGGGCAGAATCTGCCACTTGATTTACAGATATAGCTGACCTGAGTGCTCCTCCAGATACCTCAATATACCAGACGTCTCAGAATACCACACCATAATATTACCACAAAATACTACAGTAGGAACAGGCAATTTTTATGTTTTTATTTTTATTTTTAAAGATCCAGTTCCGAAAGCTATGGTACATCTATATTTGTCATTGTGTTCATAGGTGGACATGAAAGCAGGTGATGGACTGCACAAGTTTTATATGCCAGTTGCCACTTTGTGTTGAAAACTACCTAGAAATAGTTTTCTGTCTGTGTTACATCCCAACACATCATATATGTATATGTATATGTATAAATATATATCTATATATATATTTATAGATTAAACCCCATATATTGAGCTAAAATGTACGGGTGCTCTGGTGTTTCAATACATAGCAATGCTATAGAAGGCAATCATGGAGCTTGCTTAAAAATGTATTTAAATATTGAAACTTCTGACCACTATTGATCAGAGTAGTGGTATGTAACATTGATAATCAAATAAATGTGTTTTCCCAGCAAGCCATTATCCCTGTTAGTGCTTGCTATTCATAACAAAACAAAGACCACCAAAAACTTTATTCAAAACCAGAACCAAAACCCCAAATATTTTAAAGGCAAAATAAAAATACCAAGCCAAGTGAGCATCTCTATGTATTTCATATGTATTTGATATCAAGAATATCTTTTAGCAGGTCTGTTAAAGCAGTCCTAACCCCCCAAAGTCAGGCTTTCAGGATATCCCAGCTTCAGCGGAGGTGGCTCAATCCGTCCCTGCTTCAGCACAGCTCGCTCAATCAGTCCCTGCTTCAGCACAGGTGACTCAATCAGAGGCTGATTGAGTGATTGGGCCACCTGTGCTAAAGCTGGAATATCCTGAAAAGTTGACCTATTGTGGGGGGTTTGATGACTGGAGTTGAGTCCCCGTGTGTTAAAGAAATGTGCCTTGATTGTGCTTTTCTGGCCCTTCACTTTTACCTTTCTTCCTTACAGATCAGTTTTTAAATTCCTCTGCTGTGAACCCTCCACCGACCTGCAGTGCTCCTGCAGTCACCACTGCTTACCCTTCATGGAGCAACAGCTTCCACCCAGTAGGGAGGGATACAGAAGTCTACAGACATGGGGCCCAAGGCATGATTTTGCAACAAGGGTCTGCAGGAACACCAATGTATCTACAGCAGATCCCACAGGCAACACGCGCTTACCCTCGTGTATCGGACATGAACGGAGGATTCTACCACACTGCTACAGGAGGATACACAGGATTTGCAGGACAGGTTAGGGGAGAAGCCACAACGCAGCCTGTTACTTTCCGTCCCAACACACATTTGGAAAGACGTGCTACAATAGGGCCTTGTATAATGGCCACCCAGTATGCACAACTTCAGCAGCCACCATTCATACCCCTTAGAGGAATGCAGACCTTACAAGGTGAGATATGGAGAATCTTTACTAATCATTGTTCAAAATCTTCTCCTTGACCGATACCATTACCTGTTATAAAGATCTTTAATTACGGTCATTCGCCACTGTAGTGTTACAAATATATAGAACTCTACAGTATGTAGTCCTCGCCAATACTGAAGGGATTAAGCATGTGTTTGCTTTTCTTCCTTTGTGTTATTATGTACAATGTGTTGGTATTTATGATAATTGATTATTTCTCCTTTTTGATTTTGTTACAGTGTGTCAGACCTCGCTTGGAGCCCAACATATTTCCCAGGCCAGTTTAATTACACAAGGAGCAGTTCAGCTTGTTGCTAATGAAAAAAGTGAACCACCTCTAATGTACCCAACTCAACCAGCTCGGAAGCTGAGCCACCTCTCAAAGTTACATATTGATGTGCAAAGCAACAAAGAGTTATATGTGCCAGTGTGGAAAAGGGGTGGGTTAAAAGATATGGCGAAGAGATCTTCAGAGGTGAAGGCCCCCTCACATATTGCTCAGAAGGTTCGTAATAACGTGCTGAGTTCAGTGAAGACTGAGTGTCCGTCAAAGTCTGAGGGGGTACCAAAGTGCTCCAAAGTGGAAACAAAGAAGAAAAAGATCCGTTATTCAGCTGCAAAGGATCAAGTCCCTCAAACTGCACTGCAAAAGAAGGTAAAACCAATGTCAAAGCCAGTAAATCATTCTTCTGCTCCTATACCAGGGAAGTCACCCCATGGCCCACAATCTGGTGACGAGGCTGTTCTGTTAAAAAAGATGAAACGTGTTTGTCTCTCAGGTGCCCACATTTCCAATAAGGTATCTGAAAAGATGCAGCAAAGCCGTGAAGGTACAATGGATGCAAAGACACCTGCTGTTACTCATATTAATCCTAAACTGAAGAAAACTCAGGAGATAGGGATCAAACGTAAAGATGCAAAGACTCCTGCAGTTACTCATAGTCCTGAGCGGAAGACACCTCAGGAGATGGGGATCAAACGTAAATATGCAAAAACTCCTGCAGTTACTCATAGTCCTGAGCGGAAGACACCTCAGGAGATGGGGATCAAACTTAAAAATGCAAAGACTCCTGCAGTTACTCATTGTCCTGAGCGGAAGACACCTCAGGAGATCGGGATCAAACGTAAATATGCAAAAACACCTGCTGTTACTCATAGTCCTGAGCGGAAGACACCTCAGGAGATGGGGATCAAATGTAAAGATGCAAAGTCTCCTGCAGTTACTCATAGTCCTGAGCGGAAGACACCTCAAGAGATGGGGATCAAACGTAAACAGAACAGCAATATTAAGCAGCTAGTGAAGAAAACAAAGAACCAGACCAGCGTTTTCAGTTTTGAGCAAGCGCTGGCTTGTGGTACTGATAATAACCCCAAAGCTCTCAAAAGAAAAAGTGCTAATCAGCCTGGAGTGAATTCAGAAGTTCTTGGGAAGGGCAAGAAGTCATTGGAACCTTCTGAACAAGGAAAGGTGAAAGCCCATCACAGCAACCTCAGCCTCCAAATGATTAACTCTGTTCAAGTATTTCACCCATTGGGTAAAAAAGCAGGTCCCACAGGTCCAGGGGCACCCGCAGAATCCATTACACTTGGAAATAAGCTTGGACCAATGCAAGGACGCCAAAGCCAGACTTCTGCTTCTCATGTTCAGTGGTCTCTTACTGATGCGATTAAAAGGTTCATGGCCAAAAAACAGGACAGTATTTCTGGAATTAAAGGTGTCGGTATTAATGCCAGGCCTAGGCTATTTAAAATACATGAGTACACAAGACCTGACATTAAAACCAGTGAAAACAAACAACATGGGGAAAACAAAGCTTCAGTTATAGAGAATCCCAAATACTTCCCAGTGATATCCATAGAACAGGAAGCTGCAGTAAGATGCATTGAAAAGGTGAGCCAAACCACTATCCCCATTCCAGCTCCTGGCATTAAAACCAGTGAAATCAAACAACGTGGGGAAAACAAAGCTTCAGTTATAGAGAATCCCAAACACTTCCCAGTGATATCCATAGAACGGAAAGCTGCAGTGACATGCATTAAAAAGGTCAGCCAAACCACTATCCCCATTCAAGCTCCTTTCAACCAGAAGCACCAGCTTTCTAACCTGCAGCTTCCTATCAATGTACCCAGCAGAGTGGACAACTTCACTCCATCCTTCTGTCAACAGCCTCTCCAAGAGCTTGAGGTTTCCATACCTATTCCACCAGAACAGAGAGAGGAGAGAGAGGCTATGAAAAGGAAATCACAACTGGAGAGGGAGTAAGCCTGTCAACATACCTCCAAGGGGAGGCTACAGTGCTTTGTTCAGAGGCAGAAGGATCATAACATCTCTAAACGTTACGGATACCCACCATCCAGACTTATTTCCCCCATGAGATACTTAAGCCCTAAAAAAACAAAAAAAATCTGTAAATAAGATTTATATTTATAAGTCAGTTTGTAACATATTTTACTAAGAATATATTTAAAACTCTTCAATAAAATGTATCTATTTTCAATTGAACTCTTTATTTACTAAAGAAACTATTTACAAATGCCAAGGGTTATTGAAATTCTGCAAATTAACTTTAGATTACCCTCTTGATGATACGAGAGAGAGAGAGAGAGAGAGAGAGAGAGAGAGAGAGAGAGAGACAGAGAGAGAGAGAGATAAGTAAGTCGGACCCCACTTATGAGAGAGAAACAGATAAATATTTAACTATATGCTTTGTCATGTTGTATGTTGTATGTATGTATGTACTGTATGTCTTTATTTATATAGCGCCATTTATGTAGAAAGCGCTTCACCGCAGTAATACACGTGACAATCATATAAATAATACAAATAACAGATCATGGGAATAAGTGCTTCAGACATAAAAGTAACATTTAGGAAAAGGAGTCCCTGCTCTGAAGAGCTTACAATCTAATTGGTAGGTAGAACATACAGAGACAGTAGGACGGCGTTCTGGTAAGTGCGTCTGCAATGGGCCAAGCTTTTTGTATGCGGTCTATAGTATCAGCCTCGGAGCTACTCACATGCTTCTTTAAGCAGATGTGTTAGAATGTGGGTCTTAAAGGTGGATAGAGAAGGTGCTAGTCGGGTATTGATGGGAAGGGCACTCCAGAGGTGAGGGCAGTCAGTGAGAAAGGTTTAAGGCGAGAGAGGGCTTTAGATACAAAAGGGGTAGATAGAAGACATCATTGGGCGGATCGCAAGAGTCGGGATGGTGCATAGCGAGAAATTAGAGCTGAGCTGTAAGGAGGGGCAGAAGAGTGTAAAGCTTTAAAAGTGAGGAGGAGAATTGAGTGTGAGATACGGGATTTGATAGGAAGCCAGGAGAGGGATTTCAGCAGGGGAGACGCTGAGACAGATTTAGGAAAGAGTAGAGTGATTCTGGCAGCAGCGTTTAGGATAGATTGTAGGGGAGACAGGTGAGAGGCAGTAAGACCGGACAGCAGAAGGTTCCAGTATTTGAGATGGTAGAGAATGAGGGTCTGTGTCAGAGTTTTAGCTGTCGAGCAACAGTGGAAGGGTGTATCTTGCGGAAGAAAAAACGACAGGTTTAGCTACCTTTTGAATGTGAGAGAGGAGTCTGTGACCCCCAGGGCAGCGTGCTTGGGCTACTGCATGTATAGTAGTTCTTCCAACAGTAATGTGGAAGGTGGTAGTAGGGCCAGGTTTGGCATGAAATATAAGGAGTTCTGTTTTTGACATGTTAAATTTAAGTCGGCGGAGGATCATGTTGCATTGGGCTTCTCTTCCTTGTGTTTATACTGTACAATGTCACATACCCAGTAGCACTCCTTAAGACAAATATATATGGTGAGGTGGGTCTGGGGTTGAGTTTACATGGGTTTGTGTGCGCAGATTTAAATTGTTTGGAGGTCTGTGACTCCTCCCCGTTTCCAAACTTACTCTGCCCACCTTTAAAGCAGCAGTCCAAGCTGTCGTTTAAAAAAAAAAAATCCCTTTGATATGTGCATCAATACAATCCACACATTGATAAGTAATTAGCTAAGTTGCGATTGATCGGTGAAGATTCGGCTCGGGGGTTGACTAAATGGTTGCCAGTGCAGCAGAAGAGGACCAAAAATGCAAAGTTCTCTGGGGTGATCATGTGACCAGGCAGTCACTGGATACAATTGAGTTTTGCACAGCTAGGGAGAGGGCAGTGTTCAAAAAAAGGGGGGGGGGGGGTTGCCAGAGCCTGTTTCAAAATAGGAAGGGGATGTGACTTTGTAAATGGTTGCTATAGAAACAAAAAATGATTGTTACATTATGATACATTAAAATTTTAATTCAGAGTTGTTTAAAAAAAAGTACTACTACTAGTAGCATTATACTAAAAAATAATACAGATGCACAGTAATACCCTCTATAGATATACCAAGAATTGTTAAGTGTGAGTGTGTGTGTGAGTTTATGACATGTGGAAGGAAGGTGGAGGGGTGAGAGTCATGGCGAGGGGAGGGGGGTGAAGGAGAGACATGGTGAGGGGAGGGGGGTGAAAGAGACATGGCGAGGGGAGGAGGGTGAAAGAGAGACATAGGTAGGGGGTGATATAGAGACATGGGAATGGGTTTAAAAGAGAGACATGGGGAGGGGTGAAAGAGACATGGGGAGTGGGTGAAAGAGACATGGGGAGTGGGTGAAAGAGTCATGGGGAGCGGCGGTGAAGAGACATGGGAACAGGGGTAAAGAGACATGGGGAGCAGGGGTGAAGAGACATGGGAGCAGGGGTGAAGAGACATTGGGAGGGGAGGGTGAAAGAGACATGGGGAGGTGATCGAGAGACATTTAGAGGGGGGGTGATAGAGAGACATTTGGAGGGGGGGGATGATAGAGAAACACGGGGAGGGGGTGCAAGAGACATAGAGAGGGGGGTGAAAGAGAGCCATGGGGTGGGGCGTGAAAAAGAGACATGGGGAGAGGGGTGAAAGAGACATGGGGAGGGAGGCGATAGAGAGACATGGGGGGATGAAAGAGACATGGGGAGGGGGGGTGAAAGAAAGCCATGGGGAGGGTGGGTCCATGATCCTCAGTTGCTGGAAGAGTGGGCCCGGGTGAGTAGTTTTTTCTTCTTCACAGGTCCGGGAGATGTTGATCAGACGGCTTCTTAGGGTCAAATAAGACATGACAGACCTTATATAAGGCCTGTGACATCACATTTGACTGACAAATGATATATCCACCAATCTAATTGGTGGATGTACCATGTGATGGCTTCCATTTTATTTTTTGGCAGAAATGACATCATCTTAAGTGATTGGATAATAAAGGAACTATTGGATCTCAATATAAATGTAGAAAATATGCAGGGCCAAAGCTATGACAATGCTGCAAATATGCGGGGAAAGCATAATGGAGTTCAAAGACATGTTGAACATGAACCCACGTGCGTTTTATGTACCATGTAGTTCTCATTATTTGAACCTAGTGGTTAACAACACTGCCAAACCCAATATAGGTGCCATTTAATTTTTGGGCTTAATTCAACCGTTGTATAATTTCTTCCCCAGGTCCACCAACAGATAAATCATTCTTTTAAAATCCTTACCCAATTTAACACTAAAGAGAGTCTGTGAAACATGTTGGGAGCCTCGTATTGATGCAGTTAGACCAATTCGATACCACCTGGGAGCGCTCTATGTTGCATTAGTGTATATTAAAGAAGATGTGACATTTAAAAGTGAACATCATGGCCCCCAGAGTAGAGCTGTTGCGTACACTCTCGCAAAATGTATTTGTGACTATAAATTCATATGTTGTGTAATATTTTGGTATGACATATTAAGTACAATCAATCCAGTGAACAAGCAGTCTATAAACTATGACAAAAACAAGTCCAAAGACCAAATCTGGGGCTCCAAAAAACAATCCCAACAGTAGATTTTGGGCCCTGTTTGTTTAAATCAAAAACACTACAGTAATGTCCAAGCCTTTGTCTCATAAATAGAGAGGTATCCTTACCAACTCCACTTATAAATGGTGTAAATGATCAGTCTAGGGGTTTACAGTATATACATGTAGAAAAGATGGCGCCTAGCTGGTTCTGCTCTGTTATTGAGCTATCACAAATCAGCTGTAAATGTTCACATGGAATGGCACCTAGTTAACTTTTTAAATCAATAACTGTAGACTTGCTAGTCGGCCAATATCATAGACTCTATCCTCAATAATAACAAAGTTCATTACAAGCGACTCTACGGAAAAACTCTTCGCCAGGCCATTTTGGATGACACCAAAGGAGATTATGAAACCAAAGGGTGCATCAGTTCAATCCTGCTCCTGTGGGTTGCTGCAGGGCACCTTTTGGTTTGTTGTTCGCTAGGGAGATAGTACAAAGTGAAAAATGTGCGATGCACAACCGGAACGAAAAAATAAATGAACTGGAGAGAGTGTACAGTAACTACACAATTTGCTTTTAATAACTCATCTAATCAAATGACCGGCAACAAAAGCGCGCGCACACAGAGGTTTTCAAACATCTCTATGGAGCTTGGTCCCACCCCCCGTTCGCGTCACGTGTCACTCACGCGCGGCGCGCTCACGGGACGATCGTGCACCACTCCCCAGCTGCGACACAACACCCGTAACAATGCCCACCTGTCTCCTGCGCTCTGCGTCCAATCACAGCTCCCGCGGGGCCACACCTCCGTTCCGCCTCTCACTTTCATTGCTCCAGTCCTCCTATTTAATCTCTGCTTGCTCAGTTACACATTGCTGAGCATAGACCATAGTAGCCTTGTGTTCCTACATTCCTGCTGTGCCTTGCGCCTTGCCTCTCTTGCTTTCAGTTTGACCTCATGTGTACCGACACGGCTAGACTCTTGGACGCTCTCTGTATAACGACCCCAGCTTGCCCTCGACTACCTGCAACTCTCCATCCCTGACCACGGATATAGGACATTCTTTTAAGCCACCAGCTCCAACCCTCGACCTCGGCACAACGGACATCTACCGTTACTGGCTCCTCCCCATGACCGCGGCAAGTATCTGGACTACCCTCTCTCTCCAACCCCGACCCGGCTACGCTGACAATCCAGGCGTGCCTCCACTGCTGTGGGTGCGCAGTTTCTACTTTCCCACCTCAGTACCGGGGGTCCGCCTTGTTCGTGGTGAGTGCAAGGGTCACAATTAGAGAGGGTTGGGGTTCCTTACAATGCATCTGATCTCAGACGCGCTATTAGAGAGGGTTGGGGCTCCTTTGAATGCATCTGATCTCAGACGCGCTATTAGAGAAAGTTGGGATTCCTTACAATGCAGATTTCAGACGCGCTGTTAGAGAGGGTTGGGGCTCCTTACAATGTATTTGATCAATGCATTGTAAGGAACCCCAACCCTCTCTAGTGTGTATTTGTGAACTGTAAGGTGCTTGACTAATACACTGGAAGAATATCATTGTTTTCAATTAAAAATATCAAAGAATGTGTTACTTTAACGAGCGCTTTCTCTTTTTTTGAATCTCCAATATACTATTTGCCAAGTGGGACTGATGAAATCACCAAAAACTACTGTAGCAGGTCCCCTTTGGTTGTCAATACGTTACTTTGAAGTGGAAGGGAGAGACCTACTGAGGCCAATATACTAAGCATCGCAAACTGAGCGGGGGGAGGGGTGGAGGGTTTCGGCGCATGTCAAACTTCAATTGCACTCGTGTACTAAGTTCAAATTTCTCCATCTGCGCCCAGCCCCAAAATACTGTTTAGCGCACAGAAATGGATTGCACTTGGTGTATAAAAGTCAATGGTACATACTAATATCTATATAAATATATACAGTGTTCGACAAATCACCCAAAAATCTACTCGCCCAACCAAAAAATCTACTCGCCACCTAGTCCCGCCCCCAACCCCGCCCCTAGTCCCGCCCCCAACCCCGCCCCCAACCCCGCTTTAAAATAAAACATATGAATAAAATCCATTTAAATGACAAATATATTTATTGTATTACATTATACTACAATTAGCCCTTGTTACGTGTGTGTGTGTGTGTGTGTCTGTGTAAATGTCGATCTAGAAATAAAAGCCAGGTGTGAATGACTAGTTTCCTGCACCCCTTAATAAGTGTCTGGATGCCCCCGCTTCACAATATCTAAGGCAGAACCCCCATTCACCTGCGCTCCGGCGTCATGACGTCACGTTGCCCTAGTAACGTGACGTCACATGACCTCACAGCGTCATTTTGATGCCGCGTTGCCATGGCGACGCAGGAAGGAAGCCGCCGGAGCCTAGGTAAGTGAAGGTTTACAGAGGCCCTGCAGCTCCCCCGGCACTTAATTTAAGTGCCTTCGGGAAGCGCGCGGGGCCTCTGTAAACCCCACGCCCCCCAGACGGCAGTCTTGCGCCCCGCGTGGGGGTCGCGCCCCCCAGTTTGCGCACCGCTGTTCTAGAAATCCAATCGGATAAGGCTCTTTCTGCACGCTTTTGCACAACTCCCAGCTACTAGAATATCCCCCTGTGTCTATCCAAGAGGAGGTTTTAGTGTACTGACAAAAAACATCCCAAAATAAATTGTAATTAAGGCTGCGAGGTGTCACTGTATATAGAACATAGATCCAGTAGCACTCTCATTGTAAAAGACTCATCTCTATCCCCCCACAAATAAGCAGGGGGACCCATTCAAAGCCCATAATGTGTATGTCTGAAGCATTAAAGCAAAGTGCAGTGCTGTACCAAAGTAGTAGTTTAGTTTAGACTGCCCTTGAATGGAGTTGAACACTTCCCCAGTGCTGGAATTAGACATAAAAGGTCTATGCAGCAACATAGAGTAGTTGTGTTTAGACGCATGGCTCTATTTTTTGGAGCAGAGCCGCAGCATATATACTGTAAGAACAGTTTCTTACTTCTGACGCGGTATGTTAGACTTATGGCACTTCAGATATGGAGGATTGTTTTGGGCAAATAAAAGGTTAAAAAAAAGTATCAGAGAAATGCAACTTGTGACGCATCTCATTTTAATCTGTGCACCATGTAACTGCCCCCAACTCATCCTACTCACTCTCCCCAAGGTGCAAATTGGGGCAGAGACGCAGAATGTGATACATCTGATTATAATCTGTGCACCATGTAACTCCCCCCAACTCCTTCTACTGACTCTCCCCAAGGTGCAAGCTGGGGCAGAGACGCAGACTGTGATACATCTCATTATAATCTGTGTGCCATGTAACTCCTCCCCAACTCCTCCTACTGACTCTCCCCAAGGTGCATGCTGGGGCAGAGACGCAGACTGTGATACATCTCATTATAATCTGTGATACTTTATCTTGCCATGAAGTCAATGCATTTGAACCCAGTGATACAGTATGTTGATCCCACTGCTGTCAGTGGCACTGTCCATATGTGTACTTGTGTCACCCAATGTATGTAATACAATGTATCACAGTAGCTGTGATTTTTATGACTGCTACTCAAGTTAACCACTTCTCAACCACTTGAAATTAAATGTCAACAGTAGCTGATTTCTCTATTATGACATCACGAGACAGTATCATTGAGCCTCCTAGGAGATGCCAGCAGCAGTGTTCTGTAATGACATCATGGAATCGCCTTAGAGACTGAGATAAATACACAAATGTAAACTTGTTTGTGCGTGACTTGAATTAGTTCCCGAAGGAAACCGTTAGTTTTGTGGACATCTCAGAGATAGGAAAAGAGTGGCGCTGTACAGAGAGACTAATTATCTCCACCTTAACTCTGTATCATGGCAGGTAGGAAGCAACGTGACCTTTACATACCCAAAAAGAAATGGATAATATCTATATTTCTGAACTGTTTACTTTCACAATGTTTTATGGGGTACAGAACAGATAACATGACTCCTATCAATGGATGGGAGAAAGAAGACGGATGGGGTGGGGGGCGGGGGGGAGGGACGGAGGTAGACAACACCCAGGGGGGTTAGGTACCTGGCCTTAATTGGATAATATTTTTTTTTATAAATGTCAAAACTGATTTATTATAGATACATACACACATATTTGTTTTATTGTATTTACTTTTATATCTGGCTTGTAATTCAAAATCTTAAATGATTTGAACAGTAATGTATAGAAAAGAACACATGTACTGTATACATAAATGTCAAAGCGGCAAACGTCTATGGGATCTATGGGATAGTAAAAAAAGACACAGGAACCTTAGTGTATACAGTAGGATTAGTTATGTATAAGGCATGCTTTTTCCTTGCCCTAAGTTTAGGTCAATAACTATTGGACCAATTCTACACCGTGGGGTGTAATGTTCGACTACTTTCAGCCATATCCTTAAATTATTGTCTACAGCAGTGTTTTTCAACCACGGATCCTAGGAACCCTAGGATTCCCCGGGCATCCCTAAAGGGTTCGCTGTAATTTTTAGGTCATTTTAAAATTGTACTTAATACAGAAGAATTTACAGTACAATGCATCTTATCTCAAACGCGCTATTGGAGAGGGTTGGGGTTCCTTACAATGCATCTGATCTCAGACGCGCTATTAGAGAGGGTTGGGGCTCCTTACAATGCATCTGATCTCAGAAGCGCTATTAGAGAGGATTGGGGTTCCTCACACTTCATCTGATCTCAGACGCACTATTAGATAGGGTTGGGGTATATTACAATGCATCTCATCTTAGACTCGTTGTTAGAGAGGGTTGGGGTCCCTCAGAATTTCACATATGGTTCCTTAACCAAAAAAAGGTTGGAAACCACTACTCTACAGTAATACAAAGGCCCCAAAAAAGACAAAGCCACAAAACGAGGGCAGAATCTGCCACTTGATTTACAGATATAGCTGACCTGAGTGCTCCTCCAGATACCTCAATATACCAGACGTCTCAGAATACCACACCATAATATTACCACAAAATACTACAGTAGGAACAGGCAATTTTTATGTTTTTATTTTTATTTTTAAAGATCCAGTTCCGAAAGCTATGGTACATCTATATTTGTCATTGTGTTCATACAGTAGGTGGACATGAAAGCAGGTGATGGACTGCACAAGTTTTATATGCCAGTTGCCACTTTGTGTTGAAAACTACCTAGAAATAGTTTTCTGTCTGTGTTACATCCCAACACATCATATATGTATATGTATATGTATAAATATATATCTATATATATATTTATAGATTAAACCCCATATATTGAGCTAAAATGTACGGGTGCTCTGGTGTTTCAATACATAGCAATGCTATAGAAGGCAATCATGGAGCTTGCTTAAAAATGTATTTAAATATTGAAACTTCTGACCACTATTGATCAGAGTAGTGGTATGTAACATTGATAATCAAATAAATGTGTTTTCCCAGCAAGCCATTATCCCTGTTAGTGCTTGCTATTCATAACAAAACAAAGACCACCAAAAACTTTATTCAAAACCAGAACCAAAACCCCAAATATTTTAAAGGCAAAATAAAAATACCAAGCCAAGTGAGCATCTCTATGTATTTCATATGTATTTGATATCAAGAATATCTTTTAGCAGGTCTGTTAAAGCAGTCCTAACCCCCCAAAGTCAGGCTTTCAGGATATCCCAGCTTCAGCGGAGGTGGCTCAATCCGTCCCTGCTTCAGCACAGCTCGCTCAATCAGTCCCTGCTTCAGCACAGGTGACTCAATCAGAGGCTGATTGAGTGATTGGGCCACCTGTGCTAAAGCTGGAATATCCTGAAAAGTTGACCTATTGTGGGGGGTTTGATGACTGGAGTTGAGTCCCCGTGTGTTAAAGAAATGTGCCTTGATTGTGCTTTTCTGGCCCTTCACTTTTACCTTTCTTCCTTACAGATCAGTTTTTAAATTCCTCTGCTGTGAACCGTCCACCGACCTGCAGTGCTCCTGCAGTCACCACTGCTTACCCTTCATGGAGCAACAGCTTCCACCCAGTAGGGAGGAATACAGAAGTCTACAGACATGGGGCCCAAGGCATGATTTTGCAACAAGGGTCTGCAGGAACACCAATGTATCTACAGCAGATCCCACAGGCAACACGCGCTTACCCTCGTGTATCGGACATGAACGGAGGATTCTACCACACTGCTACAGGAGGATACACAGGATTTGCAGGACAGGTTAGGGGAGAAGCCACAACGCAGCCTGTTACTTTCCGTCCCAACACACATTTGGAAAGACGTGCTACAATAGGGCCTTGTATAATGGCCACCCAGTATGCACAACTTCAGCAGCCACCATTCATACCCCTTAGAGGAATGCAGACCTTACAAGGTGAGATATGGAGAATCTTTACTAATCATTGTTCAAAATCTTCTCCTTGACCGATACCATTACCTGTTATAAAGATCTTTAATTACGGTCATTCGCCACTGTAGTGTTACAAATATATAGAACTCTACAGTATGTAGTCCTCGCCAATACTGAAGGGATTAAGCATGTGTTTGCTTTTCTTCCTTTGTGTTATTATGTACAATGTGTTGGTATTTATGATAATTGATTATTTCTCCTTTTTGATTTTGTTACAGTGTGTCAGACCTCGCTTGGAGCCCAACATATTTCCCAGGCCAGTTTAATTACACAAGGAGCAGTTCAGCTTGCTGCTAATGAAAAAAGTGAACCACCTCTAATGTACCCAACTCAACCAGCTCGGAAGCTGAGCCACCTCTCAAAGTTACATATTGATGTGCAAAGCAACAAAGAGTTATATGTGCCAGTGTGGAAAAGGGGTGGGTTAAAAGATATGGCGAAGAGATCTTCAGAGGTGAAGGCCCCCTCACATATTGCTCAGAAGGTTCGTAATAACGTGCTGAGTTCAGTGAAGACTGAGTGTCCGTCAAAGTCTGAGGGGGTACCAAAGTGCTCCAAAGTGGAAACAAAGAAGAAAAAGATCCTTTATTCAGCTGCAAAGGATCAAGTCCCTCAAACTGCACTGCAAAAGAAGGTAAAACCAATGTCAAAGCCAGTAAATCATTCTTCTGCTCCTATACCAGGGAAGTCACCCCATGGCCCACAATCTGGTGACGAGGCTGTTCTGTTAAAAAAGATGAAACGTGTTTGTCTCTCAGGTGCCCACATTTCCAATAAGGTATCTGAAAAGATGCAGCAAAGCCGTGAAGGTACAATGGATGCAAAGACACCTGCTGTTACTCATATTAATCCTAAACTGAAGAAAACTCAGGAGATAGGGATCAAACGTAAAGATGCAAAGACTCCTGCAGTTACTCATAGTCCTGAGCGGAAGACACCTCAGGAGATGGGGATCAAACGTAAATATGCAAAAACTCCTGCAGTTACTCATTGTCCTGAGCGGAAGACACCTCAGGAGATGGGGATCAAACTTAAAAATGCAAAGACTCCTGCAGTTACTCATTGTCCTGAGCGGAAGACACCTCAGGAGATCGGGATCAAACGTAAATATGCAAAAACACCTGCTGTTACTCATAGTCCTGAGCGGAAGACACCTCAGGAGATGGGGATCAAATGTAAAGATGCAAAGTCTCCTGCAGTTACTCATAGTCCTGAGCGGAAGACACCTCAAGAGATGGGGATCAAACGTAAACAGAACAGCAATATTAAGCAGCTAGTGAAGAAAACAAAGAACCAGACCAGCGTTTTCAGTTTTGAGCAAGCGCTGGCTTGTGGTACTGATAATAACCCCAAAGCTCTCAAAAGAAAAAGTGCTAATCAGCCTGGAGTGAATTCAGAAGTTCTTGGGAAGGGCAAGAAGTCATTGGAACCTTCTGAACAAGGAAAGGTGAAAGCCCATCACAGCAACATCAGCCTCCAAATGATTAACTCTGTTCAAGTATTTCACCCATTGGGTAAAAAAGCAGGTCCCACAGGTCCAGGGGCACCCGCAGAATCCATTACACTTGGAAATAAGCTTGGACCAATGCAAGGACGCCAAAGCCAGACTTCTGCTTCTCATGTTCAGTGGTCTCTTACTGATGCGATTAAAAGGTTCATGGCCAAAAAACAGGACAGTATTTCTGGAATTAAAGGTGTCGGTATTAATGCCAGGCCTAGGCTATTTAAAATACATGAGTACACAAGACCTGACATTAAAACCAGTGAAATCAAACAACATGGGGAAAACAAAGCTTCAGTTATAGAGAATCCCAAACACTTCCCAGTGATATCCATAGAACAGGAAGCTGCAGTAAGATGCATTGAAAAGGTGAGCCAAACCACTATCCCCATTCCAGCTCCTGGCATTAAAACCAGTGAAATCAAACAACGTGGGGAAAACAAAGCTTCAGTTATAGAGAATCCCAAACATTTCCCAGTGATATCCATAGAACGGAAAGCTGCAGTGACATGCATTAAAAAGGTCAGCCAAACCACTATCCCCATTCAAGCTCCTTTCAACCAGAAGCACCAGCTTTCTAACCTGCAGCTTCCTATCAATGTACCCAGCAGAGTGGACAACTTCACTCCATCCTTCTGTCAACAGCCTCTCCAAGAGCTTGAGGTTTCCATACCTATTCCACCAGAACAGAGAGAGGAGAGAGAGGCTATGAAAAGGAAATCACAACTGGAGAGGGAGTAAGCCTGTCAACATACCTCCAAGGGGAGGCTACAGTGCTTTGTTCAGAGGCAGAAGGATCATAACATCTCTAAACGTTACGGATACCCACCATCCAGACTTATTTCCCCCATGAGATACTTAAGCCCTAAAAAAACAAAAAAAAACCCTGACTAATCTGTAACTGATGCCAAGCTCTGTGACTATCTGTAAATAAGATTTATATTTATAAGTCAGTTTGTAACATATTTTACTAAGAATATATTTAAAACTCTTCAATAAAATGTATCTATTTTCAATTGAACTCTTTATTTACTAAAGAAACTATTTACAAATGCCAAGGGTTATTGAAATTCTGCAAATTAACTTTAGATTACCCTCTTGATGATACGAGAGAGAGAGAGAGAGAGAGAGAGAGAGAGAGAGAGAGAGAGAGAGAGAGAGAGAGAGAGAGAGAGAGAGAGAGAGATAAGTAAGTCGGACCCCACTTATGAGAGAGAAACAGATAAATATTTAACTATATGCTTTGTCATGTTGTATGTTGTATGTATGTATGTACTGTATGTCTTTATTTATATAGCGCCATTTATGTAGAAAGCGCTTCACCGCAGTAATACACGTGACAATCATATAAATAATACAAATAACAGATCATGGGAATAAGTGCTTCAGACATAAAAGTAACATTTAGGAAAAGGAGTCCCTGCTCTGAAGAGCTTACAATCTAATTGGTAGGTAGAACATACAGAGACAGTAGGACGGCGTTCTGGTAAGTGCGTCTGCAATGGGCCAAGCTTTTTGTATGCGGTCTATAGTATCAGCCTCGGAGCTACTCACATGCTTCTTTAAGCAGATGTGTTAGAATGTGGGTCTTAAAGGTGGATAGAGAAGGTGCTAGTCGGGTATTGATGGGAAGGGCACTCCAGAGGTGAGGGCAGTCAGTGAGAAAGGTTTAAGGCGAGAGAGGGCTTTAGATACAAAAGGGGTAGATAGAAGACATCATTGGGCGGATCGCAAGAGTCGGGATGGTGCATAGCGAGAAATTAGAGCTGAGCTGTAAGGAGGGGCAGAAGAGTGTAAAGCTTTAAAAGTGAGGAGGAGAATTGAGTGTGAGATACGGGATTTGATAGGAAGCCAGGAGAGGGATTTCAGCAGGGGAGACGCTGAGACAGATTTAGGAAAGAGTAGAGTGATTCTGGCAGCAGCGTTTAGGATAGATTGTAGGGGAGACAGGTGAGAGGCAGTAAGACCGGACAGCAGAAGGTTCCAGTATTTGAGATGGTAGAGAATGAGGGTCTGTGTCAGAGTTTTAGCTGTCGAGCAACAGTGGAAGGGTGTATCTTGCGGAAGAAAAAACGACAGGTTTAGCTACCTTTTGAATGTGAGAGAGGAGTCTGTGACCCCCAGGGCAGCGTGCTTGGGCTACTGCATGTATAGTAGTTCTTCCAACAGTAATGTGGAAGGTGGTAGTAGGGCCAGGTTTGGCATGAAATATAAGGAGTTCTGTTTTTGACATGTTAAATTTAAGTCGGCGGAGGATCATGTTGCATTGGGCTTCTCTTCCTTGTGTTTATACTGTACAATGTCACATACCCAGTAGCACTCCTTAAGACAAATATATATGGTGAGGTGGGTCTGGGGTTGAGTTTACATGGGTTTGTGTGCGCAGATTTAAATTGTTTGGAGGTCTGTGACTCCTCCCCGTTTCCAAACTTACTCTGCCCACCTTTAAAGCAGCAGTCCAAGCTGTCGTTTAAAAAAAAAAAATCCCTTTGATATGTGCATCAATACAATCCACACATTGATAAGTAATTAGCTAAGTTGCGATTGATCGGTGAAGATTCGGCTTGGGGGTTGACTAAATGGTTGCCAGTGCAGCAGAAGAGGACCAAAAATGCAAAGTTCTCTGGGGTGATCATGTGACCAGGCAGTCACTGGATACAATTGAGTTTTGCACAGCTAGGGAGAGGGCAGTGTTCAAAAAAAGGGGGGGGGGTTGCCAGATCCTGTTTCAAAATAGGAAGGGGATGTGACTTTGTAAATGGTTGCTATAGAAACAAAAAATGATTGTTACATTATGATACATTAAAATTTTAATTCAGAGTTGTTTAAAAAAAAGTACTACTACTAGTAGCATTATACTAAAAAATAATACAGATGCACAGTAATACCCTCTATAGATATACCAAGAATTGTTAAGTGTGAGTGTGTGTGAGTTTATGACATGTGGAAGGAAGGTGGAGGGGTGAGAGTCATGGCGAGGGGAGGGGGGTGAAGGAGAGACATGGTGAGGGGAGGGGGGTGAAAGAGACATGGCGAGGGGAGGAGGGTGAAAGAGAGACATAGGTAGGGGCTGATATAGAGACATGGGAATGGGTTTAAAAGAGAGACATGGGGAGGGGTGAAAGAGACATGGGGAGTGGGTGAAAGAGACATGGGGAGTGGGTGAAAGAGTCATGGGGAGCGGCGGTGAAGAGACATGGGAACAGGGATAAAGAGACATGGGGAGCAGGGGTGAAGAGACATGGGAGCAGGGGTGAAGAGACATTGGGAGGGGAGGGTGAAAGAGACATGGGGAGGTGATCGAGAGACATTTAGAGGGGGGGTGATAGAGAGACATTTGGAGGGGGGGGATGATAGAGAAACACGGGGAGGGGGTGCAAGAGACATAGAGAGGGGGGTGAAAGAGAGCCATGGGGTGGGGCGTGAAAAAGAGACATGGGGAGAGGGGTGAAAGAGACATGGGGAGGGAGGCGATAGAGAGACATGGGGGGATGAAAGAGACATGGGGAGGGGGGGTGAAAGAAAGCCATGGGGAGGGTGGGTCCATGATCCTCAGTTGCTGGAAGAGTGGGCCCGGGTGAGTAGTTTTTTCTTCTTCACAGGTCCGGGAGATGTTGATCAGACGGCTTCTTAGGGTCAAATAAGACATGACAGACCTTATATAAGGCCTGTGACATCACATTTGACTGACAAATGATATATCCACCAATCTAATTGGTGGATGTACCATGTGATGGCTTCCATTTTATTTTTTGGCAGAAATGACATCATCTTAAGTGATTGGATAATAAAGGAACTATTGGATCTCAATATAAATGTAGAAAATATGCAGGGCCAAAGCTATGACAATGCTGCAAATATGCGGGGAAAGCATAATGGAGTTCAAAGACATGTTGAACATGAACCCACGTGCGTTTTATGTACCATGTAGTTCTCATTATTTGAACCTAGTGGTTAACAACACTGCCAAACCCAATATAGGTGCCATTTAATTTTTGGGCTTAATTCAACCGTTGTATAATTTCTTCCCCAGGTCCACCAACAGATAAATCATTCTTTTAAAATCCTTACCCAATTTAACACTAAAGAGAGTCTGTGAAACATGTTGGGAGCCTCGTATTGATGCAGTTAGACCAATTCGATACCACCTGGGAGCGCTCTATGTTGCATTAGTGTATATTAAAGAAGATGTGACATTTAAAAGTGAACATCATGGCCCCCAGAGTAGAGCTGTTGCGTACACTCTCGCAAAATGTATTTGTGACTATAAATTCATATGTTGTGTAATATTTTGGTATGACATATTAAGTACAATCAATCCAGTGAACAAGCAGTCTATAAACGATGACAAAAACAAGTCCAAAGACCAAATCTGGGGCTCCAAAAAACAATCCCAACAGTAGATTTTGGGCCCTGTTTGTTTAAATCAAAAACACTACAGTAATGTCCAAGCCTTTGTCTCATAAATAGAGAGGTATCCTTACCAACTCCACTTATAAATGGTGTAAATGATCAGTCTAGGGGTTTACAGTATATACATGTAGAAAAGATGGCGCCTAGCTGGTTCTGCTCTGTTATTGAGCTATCACAAATCAGCTGTAAATGTTCACATGGAATGGCACCTAGTTAACTTTTTAAATCAATAACTGTAGACTTGCTAGTCGGCCAATATCATAGACTCTATCCTCAATAATAACAAAGTTCATTACAAGCGACTCTACGGAAAAACTCTTCGCCAGGCCATTTTGGATGACACCAAAGGAGATTATGAAACCAAAGGGTGCATCAGTTCAATCCTGCTCCTGTGGGTTGCTGCAGGGCACCTTTTGGTGTGTTGTTCGCTAGGGAGATAGTACAAAGTGAAAAATGTGCGATGCACAACCGGAACGAAAAAATAAATGAACTGGAGAGAGTGTACAGTAACTACACAATTTGCTTTTAATAACTCATCTAATCAAATGACCGGCAACAAAAGCGCGCGCACACAGAGGTTTTCAAACATCTCTATGGAGCTTGGTCCCACCCCCCGTTCGTGTCACGTGTCACTCACGCGCGGCGCGCTCACGGGACGATCGTGCACCACTCCCCAGCTGCGACACAACACCCGTAACAATGCCCACCTGTCTCCTGCGCTCTGCGTCCAATCACAGCTCCCGCGGGGCCACACCTCCGTTCCGCCTCTCACTTTCATTGCTCCAGTCCTCCTATTTAATCTCTGCTTGCTCAGTTACACATTGCTGAGCATAGACCATAGTAGCCTTGTGTTCCTACATTCCTGCTTTGCCTTGCGCCTTGCCTCTCTTGCTTTCAGTTTGACCTCATGTGTACCGACACGGCTAGACTCTTGGACGCTCTCTGTATAACGACCCCAGCTTGCCCTCGACTACCTGCATCTCTCCATCCCTGACCACGGATATAGGACATTCTTTTAACCCACCAGCTCCAACCCTCGACCTCGGCACAACGGACATCTACCGTTACTGGCTCCTCCCCATGACCGCGGCAAGTATCTGGACTACCCTCTCTCTCCAACCCCGACCCGGCTACGCTGACAATCCAGGCGTGCCTCCACTGCTGTGGGTGCGCAGTTTCTACTTTCCCACCTCAGTACCGGGGGTCCGCCTTGTTCGTGGTGAGTGCAAGGGTCACAATTAGAGAGGGTTGGGGTTCCTTACAATGCATCTGATCTCAGACGCGATATTAGAGAGGGTTGGGGCTCCTTTGAATGCATCTGATCTCAGACGCGCTATTAGAGAAAGTTGGGATTCCTTACAATGCAGATTTCAGACGCGCTGTTAGAGAGGGTTGGGGCTCCTTACAATGTATTTGATCAATGCATTGTAAGGAACCCCAACCCTCTCTAGTGTGTATTTGTGAACTGTAAGGTGCTTGACTAATACACTGGAAGAATATCATTGTTTTCGATTAAAAATATCAAAGAATGTGTTACTTTAACGAGCGCTTTCTCTTTTTTTGAATCTCCAATATACTATTTGCCAAGTGGGACTGATGAAATCACCAAAAACTACTGTAGCAGGTCCCCTTTGGTTGTCAATACGTTACTTTGAAGTGGAAGGGAGAGACCTACTGAGGCCAATATACTAAGCATCGCAAACTGAGCGGGGGGAGGGGTGGAGGGTTTCGGCGCATGTCAAACTTCAATTGCACTCGTGTACTAAGTTCAAATTTCTCCATCTGCGCCCAGCCCCAAAATACTGTTTAGCGCACAGAAATGGATTGCACTTGGTGTATAAAAGTCAATGGTACATACTAATATCTATATAAATATATACAGTGTTCGACAAATCACCCAAAAATCTACTCGCCCAACCAAAAAATCTACTCGCCACCTAGTCCCGCCCCCAACCCCGCCCCTAGTCCCGCCCCCAACCCCGCCCCCAACCCCGCTTTAAAATAAAACATATGAATAAAATCCATTTAAATGACAAATATATTTATTGTATTACATTATACTACAATTAGCCCTTGTTACGTGTGTGTGTGTGTGTGTGTCTGTGTAAATGTCGATCTAGAAATAAAAGCCAGGTGTGAATGACTAGTTTCCTACACCCCTTAATCAGTGTCTGGATGCCCCCGCTTCACAATATCTAAAGCAGAACCCCCATTCACCTGCGCTCCGGCGTCATGACGTCACGTTGCCCTAGTAACGTGACGTCACATGACCTCACAGCGTCATTTTGATGCCGCGTTGCCACGGCGACGCAGGAAGGAAGCCGCCGGAGCCTAGGTAAGTGAAGGTTTACAGAGGCCCTGCAGCTCCCCCGGCACTTAATTTAAGTGCCTTCGGGAAGCGCGCGGGGCCTCTGTAAACCCCACGCCCCCCAGACGGCAGTCTTGCGCCCCGCGTGGGGGTCGCGCCCCCCAGTTTGCGCACCGCTGTTCTAGAAATCCAATCGGATAAGGCTCTTTCTGCACGCTTTTGCACAACTCCCAGCTACTAGAATATCCCCCTGTGTCTATCCAAGAGGAGGTTTTAGTGTACTGACAAAAAACATCCCAAAATAAATTGTAATTAAGGCTGCGAGGTGTCACTGTATATAGAACATAGATCCAGTAGCACTCTCATTGTAAAAGACTCATCTCTATCCCCCCACAAATAAGCAGGGGGACCCATTCAAAGCCCATAATGTGTATGTCTGAAGCATTAAAGCAAAGTGCAGTGCTGTACCAAAGTAGTAGTTTAGTTTAGACTGCCCTTGAATGGAGTTGAACACTTCCCCAGTGCTGGAATTAGACATAAAAGGTCTATGCAGCAACATAGAGTAGTTGTGTTTAGACACATGGCTCTATTTTTTGGAGCAGAGCCGCAGCATATATACTGTAAGAACAGTTTCTTACTTCTGACGCGGTATGTTAGACTTATGGCACTTCAGATATGGAGGATTGTTTTGGGCAAATAAAAGGTTAAAAAAAAGTATCAGAGAAATGCAACTTGTGACGCATCTCATTTTAATCTGTGCACCATGTAACTGCCCCCAACTCATCCTACTCACTCTCCCCAAGGTGCAAATTGGGGCAGAGACGCAGAATGTGATACATCTGATTATAATTTGTGCACCATGTAACTGCCCCCAACTCCTCCTACTGACTCTCCCCAAGGTGCAAGCTGGGGCAGAGACGCAGACTGTGATACATCTCATTATAATCTGTGTGCCATGTAACTCCCCCCAACTCCTTCTACTGACTCTCCCCAAGGTGCAAGCTGGGGCAGAGACGCAGAATGTGATACATCTGATTATAATCTGTGCACCATGTAACTCCCCCCAACTCCTTCTACTGACTCTCCCCAAGGTGCAAGCTGGGGCAGAGACGCAGACTGTGATACATCTCATTATAATCTGTGTGCCATGTAACTCCTCCCCAACTCCTCCTACTGACTCTCCCCAAGGTGCATGCTGGGGCAGAGACGCAGACTGTGATACATCTCATTATAATCTGTGATACTTTATCTTGCCATGAAGTCAATGCATTTGAACCCAGTGATACAGTATGTTGATCCCACTGCTGTCAGTGGCACTGTCCATATGTGTACTTGTGTCACCCAATGTATGTAATACAATGTATCACAGTAGCTGTGATTTTTATGACTGCTACTCAAGTTAACCACTTCTCAACCACTTGAAATTAAATGTCAACAGTAGCTGATTTCTCTATTATGACATCACGAGACAGTATCATTGAGCCTCCTAGGAGATGCCAGCAGCAGTGTTCTGTAATGACATCATGGAATCGCCTTAGAGACTGAGATAAATACACAAATGTAAACTTGTTTGTGCGTGACTTGAATTAGTTCCCGAAGGAAACCGTTAGTTTTGTGGACATCTCAGAGATAGGAAAAGAGTGGCGCTGTACAGAGAGACTAATTATCTCCACCTTAACTCTGTATCATGGCAGGTAGGAAGCAACGTGACCTTTACATACCCAAAAAGAAATGGATAATATCTATATTTCTGAACTGTTTACTTTCACAATGTTTTATGGGGTACAGAACAGATAACATGACTCCTATCAATGGATGGGAGAAAGAAGACGGATGGGGTGGGGGGCGGGGGGGGAGGGACGGAGGTAGACAACACCCAGGGGGGTTAGGTACCTGGCCTTAATTGGATAATATTTTTTTTTATAAATGTCAAAACTGATTTATTATAGATACATACACACATATTTGTTTTATTGTATTTACTTTTATATCTGGCTTGTAATTCAAAATCTTAAATGATTTGAACAGTAATGTATAGAAAAGAACACATGTACTGTATACATAAATGTCAAAGCGGCAAACGTCTATGGGATCTATGGGATAGTAAAAAAAGACACAGGAACCTTAGTGTATACAGTAGGATTAGTTATGTATAAGGCATGCTTTTTCCTTGCCCTAAGTTTAGGTCAATAACTATTGGACCAATTCTACACCGTGGGGTGTAATGTTCGACTACTTTCAGCCATATCCTTAAATTATTGTCTACAGCAGTGTTTTTCAACCACGGATCCTAGGAACCCTAGGATTCCCCGGGCATCCCTAAAGGGTTCGCTGTAATTTTTAGGTCATTTTAAAATTGTACTTAATACAGAAGAATTTACAGTACAATGCATCTTATCTCAAACGCGCTATTGGAGAGGGTTGGGGTTCCTTACAATGCATCTGATCTCAGACGCGCTATTAGAGAGGGTTGGGGCTCCTTACAATGCATCTGATCTCAGAAGCGCTATTAGAGAGGATTGGGGTTCCTCACACTTCATCTGATCTCAGACGCACTATTAGATAGGGTTGGGGTATATTACAATGCATCTCATCTTAGACTCGTTGTTAGAGAGGGTTGGGGTCCCTCAGAATTTCACATATGGTTCCTTAACCAAAAAAAGGTTGGAAACCACTACTCTACAGTAATACAAAGGCCCCAAAAAAGACAAAGCCACAAAACGAGGGCAGAATCTGCCACTTGATTTACAGATATAGCTGACCTGAGTGCTCCTCCAGATACCTCAATATACCAGACGTCTCAGAATACCACACCATAATATTACCACAAAATACTACAGTAGGAACAGGCAATTTTTATGTTTTTATTTTTATTTTTAAAGATCCAGTTCCGAAAGCTATGGTACATCTATATTTGTCATTGTGTTCATACAGTAGGTGGACATGAAAGCAGGTGATGGACTGCACAAGTTTTATATGCCAGTTGCCACTTTGTGTTGAAAACTACCTAGAAATAGTTTTCTGTCTGTGTTACATCCCAACACATCATATATGTATATGTATATGTATAAATATATATCTATATATATATTTATAGATTAAACCCCATATATTGAGCTAAAATGTACGGGTGCTCTGGTGTTTCAATACATAGCAATGCTATAGAAGGCAATCATGGAGCTTGCTTAAAAATGTATTTAAATATTGAAACTTCTGACCACTATTGATCAGAGTAGTGGTATGTAACATTGATAATCAAATAAATGTGTTTTCCCAGCAAGCCATTATCCCTGTTAGTGCTTGCTATTCATAACAAAACAAAGACCACCAAAAACTTTATTCAAAACCAGAACCAAAACCCCAAATATTTTAAAGGCAAAATAAAAATACCAAGCCAAGTGAGCATCTCTATGTATTTCATATGTATTTGATATCAAGAATATCTTTTAGCAGGTCTGTTAAAGCAGTCCTAACCCCCCAAAGTCAGGCTTTCAGGATATCCCAGCTTCAGCGGAGGTGGCTCAATCCGTCCCTGCTTCAGCACAGCTCGCTCAATCAGTCCCTGCTTCAGCACAGGTGACTCAATCAGAGGCTGATTGAGTGATTGGGCCACCTGTGCTAAAGCTGGAATATCCTGAAAAGTTGACCTATTGTGGGGGGTTTGATGACTGGAGTTGAGTCCCCGTGTGTTAAAGAAATGTGCCTTGATTGTGCTTTTCTGGCCCTTCACTTTTACCTTTCTTCCTTACAGATCAGTTTTTAAATTCCTCTGCTGTGAACCCTCCACCGACCTGCAGTGCTCCTGCAGTCACCACTGCTTACCCTTCATGGAGCAACAGCTTCCACCCAGTAGGGAGGAATACAGAAGTCTACAGACATGGGGCCCAAGGCATGATTTTGCAACAAGGGTCTGCAGGAACACCAATGTATCTACAGCAGATCCCACAGGCAACACGCGCTTACCCTCGTGTATCGGACATGAACGGAGGATTCTACCACACTGCTACAGGAGGATACACAGGATTTGCAGGACAGGTTAGGGGAGAAGCCACAACGCAGCCTGTTACTTTCCGTCCCAACACACATTTGGAAAGACGTGCTACAATAGGGCCTTGTATAATGGCCACCCAGTATGCACAACTTCAGCAGCCACCATTCATACCCCTTAGAGGAATGCAGACCTTACAAGGTGAGATATGGAGAATCTTTACTAATCATTGTTCAAAATCTTCTCCTTGACCGATACCATTACCTGTTATAAAGATCTTTAATTACGGTCATTCGCCACTGTAGTGTTACAAATATATAGAACTCTACAGTATGTAGTCCTCGCCAATACTGAAGGGATTAAGCATGTGTTTGCTTTTCTTCCTTTGTGTTATTATGTACAATGTGTTGGTATTTATGATAATTGATTATTTCTCCTTTTTGATTTTGTTACAGTGTGTCAGACCTCGCTTGGAGCCCAACATATTTCCCAGGCCAGTTTAATTACACAAGGAGCAGTTCAGCTTGCTGCTAATGAAAAAAGTGAACCACCTCTAATGTACCCAACTCAACCAGCTCGGAAGCTGAGCCACCTCTCAAAGTTACATATTGATGTGCAAAGCAACAAAGAGTTATATGTGCCAGTGTGGAAAAGGGGTGGGTTAAAAGATATGGCGAAGAGATCTTCAGAGGTGAAGGCCCCCTCACATATTGCTCAGAAGGTTCGTAATAACGTGCTGAGTTCAGTGAAGACTGAGTGTCCGTCAAAGTCTGAGGGGGTACCAAAGTGCTCCAAAGTGGAAACAAAGAAGAAAAAGATCCTTTATTCAGCTGCAAAGGATCAAGTCCCTCAAACTGCACTGCAAAAGAAGGTAAAACCAATGTCAAAGCCAGTAAATCATTCTTCTGCTCCTATACCAGGGAAGTCACCCCATGGCCCACAATCTGGTGACGAGGCTGTTCTGTTAAAAAAGATGAAACGTGTTTGTCTCTCAGGTGCCCACATTTCCAATAAGGTATCTGAAAAGATGCAGCAAAGCCGTGAAGGTACAATGGATGCAAAGACACCTGCTGTTACTCATATTAATCCTAAACTGAAGAAAACTCAGGAGATAGGGATCAAACGTAAAGATGCAAAGACTCCTGCAGTTACTCATAGTCCTGAGCGGAAGACACCTCAGGAGATGGGGATCAAACGTAAATATGCAAAAACTCCTGCAGTTACTCATTGTCCTGAGCGGAAGACACCTCAGGAGATGGGGATCAAACTTAAAAATGCAAAGACTCCTGCAGTTACTCATTGTCCTGAGCGGAAGACACCTCAGGAGATCGGGATCAAACGTAAATATGCAAAAACACCTGCTGTTACTCATAGTCCTGAGCGGAAGACACCTCAGGAGATGGGGATCAAATGTAAAGATGCAAAGTCTCCTGCAGTTACTCATAGTCCTGAGCGGAAGACACCTCAAGAGATGGGGATCAAACGTAAACAGAACAGCAATATTAAGCAGCTAGTGAAGAAAACAAAGAACCAGACCAGCGTTTTCAGTTTTGAGCAAGCGCTGGCTTGTGGTACTGATAATAACCCCAAAGCTCTCAAAAGAAAAAGTGCTAATCAGCCTGGAGTGAATTCAGAAGTTCTTGGGAAGGGCAAGAAGTCATTGGAACCTTCTGAACAAGGAAAGGTGAAAGCCCATCACAGCAACATCAGCCTCCAAATGATTAACTCTGCTCAAGTATTTCACCCATTGGGTAAAAAAGCAGGTCCCACAGGTCCAGGGGCACCCGCAGAATCCATTACACTTGGAAATAAGCTTGGACCAATGCAAGGACGCCAAAGCCAGACTTCTGCTTCTCATGTTCAGTGGTCTCTTACTGATGCGATTAAAAGGTTCATGGCCAAAAAACAGGACAGTATTTCTGGAATTAAAGGTGTCGGTATTAATGCCAGGCCTAGGCTATTTAAAATACATGAGTACACAAGACCTGACATTAAAACCAGTGAAATCAAACAACATGGGGAAAACAAAGCTTCAGTTATAGAGAATCCCAAACACTTCCCAGTGATATCCATAGAACAGGAAGCTGCAGTAAGATGCATTGAAAAGGTGAGCCAAACCACTATCCCCATTCCAGCTCCTGGCATTAAAACCAGTGAAATCAAACAACGTGGGGAAAACAAAGCTTCAGTTATAGAGAATCCCAAACATTTCCCAGTGATATCCATAGAACGGAAAGCTGCAGTGACATGCATTAAAAAGGTCAGCCAAACCACTATCCCCATTCAAGCTCCTTTCAACCAGAAGCACCAGCTTTCTAACCTGCAGCTTCCTATCAATGTACCCAGCAGAGTGGACAACTTCACTCCATCCTTCTGTCAACAGCCTCTCCAAGAGCTTGAGGTTTCCATACCTATTCCACCAGAACAGAGAGAGGAGAGAGAGGCTATGAAAAGGAAATCACAACTGGAGAGGGAGTAAGCCTGTCAACATACCTCCAAGGGGAGGCTACAGTGCTTTGTTCAGAGGCAGAAGGATCATAACATCTCTAAACGTTACGGATACCCACCATCCAGACTTATTTCCCCCATGAGATACTTAAGCCCTAAAAAAACAAAAAAAAACCCTGACTAATCTGTAACTGATGCCAAGCTCTGTGACTATCTGTAAATAAGATTTATATTTATAAGTCAGTTTGTAACATATTTTACTAAGAATATATTTAAAACTCTTCAATAAAATGTATCTATTTTCAATTGAACTCTTTATTTACTAAAGAAACTATTTACAAATGCCAAGGGTTATTGAAATTCTGCAAATTAACTTTAGATTACCCTCTTGATGATACGAGAGAGAGAGAGAGAGAGAGAGAGAGAGAGAGAGAGAGAGAGAGAGAGAGAGAGAGAGAGAGAGAGAGAGAGAGAGAGAGAGAGAGAGAGAGAGAGAGAGAGAGATAAGTAAGTCGGACCCCACTTATGAGAGAGAAACAGATAAATATTTAACTATATGCTTTGTCATGTTGTATGTTGTATGTATGTATGTACTGTATGTCTTTATTTATATAGCGCCATTTATGTAGAAAGCGCTTCACCGCAGTAATACACGTGACAATCATATAAATAATACAAATAACAGATCATGGGAATAAGTGCTTCAGACATAAAAGTAACATTTAGGAAAAGGAGTCCCTGCTCTGAAGAGCTTACAATCTAATTGGTAGGTAGAACATACAGAGACAGTAGGACGGCGTTCTGGTAAGTGCGTCTGCAATGGGCCAAGCTTTTTGTATGCGGTCTATAGTATCAGCCTCGGAGCTACTCACATGCTTCTTTAAGCAGATGTGTTAGAATGTGGGTCTTAAAGGTGGATAGAGAAGGTGCTAGTCGGGTATTGATGGGAAGGGCACTCCAGAGGTGAGGGCAGTCAGTGAGAAAGGTTTAAGGCGAGAGAGGGCTTTAGATACAAAAGGGGTAGATAGAAGACATCATTGGGCGGATCGCAAGAGTCGGGATGGTGCATAGCGAGAAATTAGAGCTGAGCTGTATGGAGGGGCAGAAGAGTGTAAAGCTTTAAAAGTGAGGAGGAGAATTGAGTGTGAGATACGGGATTTGATAGGAAGCCAGGAGAGGGATTTCAGCAGGGGAGACGCTGAGACAGATTTAGGAAAGAGTAGAGTGATTCTGGCAGCAGCGTTTAGGATAGATTGTAGGGGAGACAGGTGAGAGGCAGTAAGACCGGACAGCAGAAGGTTCCAGTATTTGAGATGGTAGAGAATGAGGGTCTGTGTCAGAGTTTTAGCTGTCGAGCAACAGTGGAAGGGTGTATCTTGCGGAAGAAAAAACGACAGGTTTAGCTACCTTTTGAATGTGAGAGAGGAGTCTGTGACCCCCAGGGCAGCGTGCTTGGGCTACTGCATGTATAGTAGTTCTTCCAACAGTAATGTGGAAGGTGGTAGTAGGGCCAGGTTTGGCATGAAATATAAGGAGTTCTGTTTTTGACATGTTAAATTTAAGTCGGCGGAGGATCATGTTGCATTGGGCTTCTCTTCCTTGTGTTTATACTGTACAATGTCACATACCCAGTAGCACTCCTTAAGACAAATATATATGGTGAGGTGGGTCTGGGGTTGAGTTTACATGGGTTTGTGTGCGCAGATTTAAATTGTTTGGAGGTCTGTGACTCCTCCCCGTTTCCAAACTTACTCTGCCCACCTTTAAAGCAGCAGTCCAAGCTGTCGTTTAAAAAAAAAAAATCCCTTTGATATGTGCATCAATACAATCCACACATTGATAAGTAATTAGCTAAGTTGCGATTGATCGGTGAAGATTCAACTTGGGGGTTGACTAAATGGTTGCCAGTGCAGCAGAAGAGGACCAAAAATGCAAAGTTCTCTGGGGTGATCATGTGACCAGGCAGTCACTGGATACAATTGAGTTTTGCACAGCTAGGGAGAGGGCAGTGTTCAAAAAAAGGGGGGGGGGGGTTGCCAGAGCCTGTTTCAAAATAGGAAGGGGATGTGACTTTGTAAATGGTTGCTATAGAAACAAAAAATGATTGTTACATTATGATACATTAAAATTTTAATTCAGAGTTGTTTAAAAAAAAGTACTACTACTAGTAGCATTATACTAAAAAATAATACAGATGCACAGTAATACCCTCTATAGATATACCAAGAATTGTTAAGTGTGAGTGTGTGTGTGAGTTTATGACATGTGGAAGGAAGGTGGAGGGGTGAGAGTCATGGCGAGGGGAGGGGGGTGAAGGAGAGACATGGTGAGGGGAGGGGGGTGAAAGAGACATGGCGAGGGGAGGAGGGTGAAAGAGAGACATAGGTAGGGGCTGATATAGAGACATGGGAATGGGTTTAAAAGAGAGACATGGGGAGGGGTGAAAGAGACATGGGGAGTGGGTGAAAGAGACATGGGGAGTGGGTGAAAGAGTCATGGGGAGCGGCGGTGAAGAGACATGGGAACAGGGGTAAAGAGACATGGGGAGCAGGGGTGAAGAGACATGGGAGCAGGGGTGAAGAGACATTGGGAGGGGAGGGTGAAAGAGACATGGGGAGGTGATCGAGAGACATTTAGAGGGGGGGTGATAGAGAGACATTTGGAGGGGGGGATGATAGAGAAACACGGGGAGGGGGTGCAAGAGACATAGAGAGGGGGGTGAAAGAGAGCCATGGGGTGGGGCGTGAAAAAGAGACATGGGGAGAGGGGTGAAAGAGACATGGGGAGGGAGGCGATAGAGAGACATGGGGGGATGAAAGAGACATGGGGAGGGGGGGTGAAAGAAAGCCATGGGGAGGGTGGGTCCATGATCCTCAGTTGCTGGAAGAGTGGGCCCGGGTGAGTAGTTTTTTCTTCTTCACAGGTCCGGGAGATGTTGATCAGACGGCTTCTTAGGGTCAAATAAGACATGACAGACCTTATATAAGGCCTGTGACATCACATTTGACTGACAAATTATATATCCACCAATCTAATTGGTGGATGTACCATGTGATGGCTTCCATTTTATTTTTTGGCAGAAATGACATCATCTTAAGTGATTGGATAATAAAGGAACTATTGGATCTCAATATAAATGTAGAAAATATGCAGGGCCAAAGCTATGACAATGCTGCAAATATGCGGGGAAAGCATAATGGAGTTCAAAGACATGTTGAACATGAACCCACGTGCGTTTTATGTACCATGTAGTTCTCATTATTTGAACCTAGTGGTTAACAACACTGCCAAACCCAATATAGGTGCCATTTAATTTTTGGGCTTAATTCAACCGTTGTATAATTTCTTCCCCAGGTCCACCAACAGATAAATCATTCTTTTAAAATCCTTACCCAATTTAACACTAAAGAGAGTCTGTGAAACATGTTGGGAGCCTCGTATTGATGCAGTTAGACCAATTCGATACCACCTGGGAGCGCTCTATGTTGCATTAGTGTATATTAAAGAAGATGTGACATTTAAAAGTGAACATCATGGCCCCCAGAGTAGAGCTGTTGCGTACACTCTCGCAAAATGTATTTGTGACTATAAATTCATATGTTGTGTAATATTTTGGTATGACATATTAAGTACAATCAATCCAGTGAACAAGCAGTCTATAAACTATGACAAAAACAAGTCCAAAGACCAAATCTGGGGCTCCAAAAAACAATCCCAACAGTAGATTTTGGGCCCTGTTTGTTTAAATCAAAAACACTACAGTAATGTCCAAGCCTTTGTCTCATAAATAGAGAGGTATCCTTACCAACTCCACTTATAAATGGTGTAAATGATCAGTCTAGGGGTTTACAGTATATACATGTTCTGCTCTGTTATTGAGCTATCACAAATCAGCTGTAAATGTTCACATGGAATGGCACCTAGTTAACTTTTTAAATCAATAACTGTAGACTTGCTAGTCGGCCAATATCATAGACTCTATCCTCAATAATAACAAAGTTCATTACAAGCGACTCTACGGAAAAACTCTTCGCCAGGCCATTTTGGATGACACCAAAGGAGATTATGAAACCAAAGGGTGCATCAGTTCAATCCTGCTCCTGTGGGTTGCTGCAGGGCACCTTTTGGTGTGTTGTTCGCTAGGGAGATAGTACAAAGTGAAAAATGTGCGATGCACAACCGGAACGAAAAAATAAATGAACTGGAGAGAGTGTACAGTAACTACACAATTTGCTTTTAATAACTCATCTAATCAAATGACCGGCAACAAAAGCGCGCGCACACAGAGGTTTTCAAACATCTCTATGGAGCTTGGTCCCACCCCCCGTTCGTGTCACGTGTCACTCACGCGCGGCGCGCTCACGGGACGATCGTGCACCACTCCCCAGCTGCGACACAACACCCGTAACAATGCCCACCTGTCTCCTGCGCTCTGCGTCCAATCACAGCTCCCGCGGGGCCACACCTCCGTTCCGCCTCTCACTTTCATTGCTCCAGTCCTCCTATTTAATCTCTGCTTGCTCAGTTACACATTGCTGAGCATAGACCATAGTAGCCTTGTGTTCCTACATTCCTGCTTTGCCTTGTGCCTTGCCTCTCTTGCTTTCAGTTTGACCTCATGTGTACCGACACGGCTAGACTCTTGGACGCTCTCTGTATAACGACCCCAGCTTGCCCTCGACTACCTGCATCTCTCCATCCCTGACCACGGATATAGGACATTCTTTTAACCCACCAGCTCCAACCCTCGACCTCGGCACAACGGACATCTACCGTTACTGGCTCCTCCCCATGACCGCGGCAAGTATCTGGACTACCCTCTCTCTCCAACCCCGACCCGGCTACGCTGACAATCCAGGCGTGCCTCCACTGCTGTGGGTGCGCAGTTTCTACTTTCCCACCTCAGTACCGGGGGTCCGCCTTGTTCGTGGTGAGTGCAAGGGTCACAATTAGAGAGGGTTGGGGTTCCTTACAATGCATCTGATCTCAGACGCGCTATTAGAGAGGGTTGGGGCTCCTTTGAATGCATCTGATCTCAGACGCGCTATTAGAGAAAGTTGGGATTCCTTACAATGCAGATTTCAGACGCGCTGTTAGAGAGGGTTGGGGCTCCTTACAATGTATTTGATCAATGCATTGTAAGGAACCCCAACCCTCTCTAGTGTGTATTTGTGAACTGTAAGGTGCTTGACTAATACACTGGAAGAATATCATTGTTTTCGATTAAAAATATCAAAGAATGTGTTACTTTAACGAGCGCTTTCTCTTTTTTTGAATCTCCAATATACTATTTGCCAAGTGGGACTGATGAAATCACCAAAAACTACTGTAGCAGGTCCCCTTTGGTTGTCAATACGTTACTTTGAAGTGGAAGGGAGAGACCTACTGAGGCCAATATACTAAGCATCGCAAACTGAGCGGGGGGAGGGGTGGAGGGTTTCGGCGCATGTCAAACTTCAATTGCACTCGTGTACTAAGTTCAAATTTCTCCATCTGCGCCCAGCCCCAAAATACTGTTTAGCGCACAGAAATGGATTGCACTTGGTGTATAAAAGTCAATGGTACATACTAATATCTATATAAATATATACAGTGTTCGACAAATCACCCAAAAATCTACTCGCCCAACCAAAAAATCTACTCGCCACCTAGTCCCGCCCCCAACCCCGCCCCTAGTTCCGCCCCCAACCCCGCCCCCAACCCCGCTTTAAAATAAAACATATGAAAAAAATCCATTTAAATGCCAAATATATTTATTGTATTACATTATACTACAATTAGCCCTTGTTACGTGTGTGTGTGTGTGTGTGTCTGTGTAAATGTCGATCTAGAAATAAAAGCCAGGTGTGAATGACTAGTTTCCTGCACCCCTTAATCAGTGTCTGGATGCCCCCGCTTCACAATATCTAAAGCAGAACCCCCATTCACCTGCGCTCCGGCGTCATGACGTCACGTTGCCCTAGTAACGTGACGTCACATGACCTCACAGCGTCATTTTGATGCCGCGTTGCCATGGCGACGCAGGAAGGAAGCCGCCGGAGCCTAGGTAAGTGAAGGTTTACAGAGGCCCTGCAGCTCCCCCGGCACTTAATTTAAGTGCCTTCGGGAAGCGCGCGGGGCCTCTGTAAACCCCACGCCCCCCAGACGGCAGTCTTGCGCCCCGCGTGGGGGTCGCGCCCCCCAGTTTGCGCACCGCTGTTCTAGAAATCCAATCGGATAAGGCTCTTTCTGCACGCTTTTGCACAACTCCCAGCTACTAGAATATCCCCCTGTGTCTATCCAAGAGGAGGTTTTAGTGTACTGACAAAAAACATCCCAAAATAAATTGTAATTAAGGCTGCGAGGTGTCACTGTATATAGAACATAGATCCAGTAGCACTCTCATTGTAAAAGACTCATCTCTATCCCCCCACAAATAAGCAGGGGGACCCATTCAAAGCCCATAATGTGTATGTCTGAAGCATTAAAGCAAAGTGCAGTGCTGTACCAAAGTAGTAGTTTAGTTTAGACTGCCCTTGAATGGAGTTGAACACTTCCCCAGTGCTGGAATTAGACATAAAAGGTCTATGCAGCAACATAGAGTAGTTGTGTTTAGACGCATGGCTCTATTTTTTGGAGCAGAGCCGCAGCATATATACTGTAAGAACAGTTTCTTACTTCTGACGCGGTATGTTAGACTTATGGCACTTCAGATATGGAGGATTGTTTTGGGCAAATAAAAGGTTAAAAAAAAGTATCAGAGAAATGCAACTTGTGACGCATCTCATTTTAATCTGTGCACCATGTAACTGCCCCCAACTCATCCTACTCACTCTCCCCAAGGTGCAAATTGGGGCAGAGACGCAGACTGTGATACATCTCATTATAATCTGTGTGCCATGTAACTCCTCCCCAACTCCTCCTACTGACTCTCCCCAAGGTGCATGCTGGGGCAGAGACGCAGACTGTGATACATCTCATTATAATCTGTGATACTTTATCTTGCCATGAAGTCAATGCATTTGAACCCAGTGATACAGTATGTTGATCCCACTGCTGTCAGTGGCACTGTCCATATGTGTACTTGTGTCACCCAATGTATGTAATACAATGTATCACAGTAGCTGTGATTTTTATGACTGCTACTCAAGTTAACCACTTCTCAACCACTTGAAATTAAATGTCAACAGTAGCTGATTTCTCTATTATGACATCACGAGACAGTATCATTGAGCCTCCTAGGAGATGCCAGCAGCAGTGTTCTGTAATGACATCATGGAATCGCCTTAGAGACTGAGATAAATACACAAATGTAAACTTGTTTGTGCGTGACTTGAATTAGTTCCCGAAGGAAACCGTTAGTTTTGTGGACATCTCAGAGATAGGAAAAGAGTGGCGCTGTACAGAGAGACTAATTATCTCCACCTTAACTCTGTATCATGGCAGGTAGGAAGCAACGTGACCTTTACATACCCAAAAAGAAATGGATAATATCTATATTTCTGAACTGTTTACTTTCACAATGTTTTATGGGGTACAGAACAGATAACATGACTCCTATCAATGGATGGGAGAAAGAAGACGGATGGGGTGGGGGGCGGGGGGGGAGGGACGGAGGTAGACAACACCCAGGGGGGTTAGGTACCTGGCCTTAATTGGATAATATTTTTTTTTATAAATGTCAAAACTGATTTATTATAGATACATACACACATATTTGTTTTATTGTATTTACTTTTATATCTGGCTTGTAATTCAAAATCTTAAATGATTTGAACAGTAATGTATAGAAAAGAACACATGTACTGTATACATAAATGTCAAAGCGGCAAACGTCTATGGGATCTATGGGATAGTAAAAAAAGACACAGGAACCTTAGTGTATACAGTAGGATTAGTTATGTATAAGGCATGCTTTTTCCTTGCCCTAAGTTTAGGTCAATAACTATTGGACCAATTCTACACCGTGGGGTGTAATGTTCGACTACTTTCAGCCATATCCTTAAATTATTGTCTACAGCAGTGTTTTTCAACCACGGATCCTAGGAACCCTAGGATTCCCCGGGCATCCCTAAAGGGTTCGCTGTAATTTTTAGGTCATTTTAAAATTGTACTTAATACAGAAGAATTTACAGTACAATGCATCTTATCTCAAACGCGCTATTGGAGAGGGTTGGGGTTCCTTACAATGCATCTGATCTCAGACGCGCTATTAGAGAGGGTTGGGGCTCCTTACAATGCATCTGATCTCAGAAGCGCTATTAGAGAGGATTGGGGTTCCTCACACTTCATCTGATCTCAGACGCACTATTAGATAGGGTTGGGGTATATTACAATGCATCTCATCTTAGACTCGTTGTTAGAGAGGGTTGGGGTCCCTCAGAATTTCACATATGGTTCCTTAACCAAAAAAAGGTTGGAAACCACTACTCTACAGTAATACAAAGGCCCCAAAAAAGACAAAGCCACAAAACGAGGGCAGAATCTGCCACTTGATTTACAGATATAGCTGACCTGAGTGCTCCTCCAGATACCTCAATATACCAGACGTCTCAGAATACCACACCATAATATTACCACAAAATACTACAGTAGGAACAGGCAATTTTTATGTTTTTATTTTTATTTTTAAAGATCCAGTTCCGAAAGCTATGGTACATCTATATTTGTCATTGTGTTCATAGGTGGACATGAAAGCAGGTGATGGACTGCACAAGTTTTATATGCCAGTTGCCACTTTGTGTTGAAAACTACCTAGAAATAGTTTTCTGTCTGTGTTACATCCCAACACATCATATATGTATATGTATATGTATAAATATATATCTATATATATATTTATAGATTAAACCCCATATATTGAGCTAAAATGTACGGGTGCTCTGGTGTTTCAATACATAGCAATGCTATAGAAGGCAATCATGGAGCTTGCTTAAAAATGTATTTAAATATTGAAACTTCTGACCACTATTGATCAGAGTAGTGGTATGTAACATTGATAATCAAATAAATGTGTTTTCCCAGCAAGCCATTATCCCTGTTAGTGCTTGCTATTCATAACAAAACAAAGACCACCAAAAACTTTATTCAAAACCAGAACCAAAACCCCAAATATTTTAAAGGCAAAATAAAAATACCAAGCCAAGTGAGCATCTCTATGTATTTCATATGTATTTGATATCAAGAATATCTTTTAGCAGGTCTGTTAAAGCAGTCCTAACCCCCCAAAGTCAGGCTTTCAGGATATCCCAGCTTCAGCAGAGGTGGCTCAATCCGTCCCTGCTTCAGCACAGCTCGCTCAATCAGTCCCTGCTTCAGCACAGGTGACTCAATCAGAGGCTGATTGAGTGATTGGGCCACCTGTGCTAAAGCTGGAATATCCTGAAAAGTTGACCTATTGTGGGGGGTTTGATGACTGGAGTTGAGTCCCCGTGTGTTAAAGAAATGTGCCTTGATTGTGCTTTTCTGGCCCTTCACTTTTACCTTTCTTCCTTACAGATCAGTTTTTAAATTCCTCTGCTGTGAACCCTCCACCGACCTGCAGTGCTCCTGCAGTCACCACTGCTTACCCTTCATGGAGCAACAGCTTCCACCCAGTAGGGAGGAATACAGAAGTCTACAGACATGGGGCCCAAGGCATGATTTTGCAACAAGGGTCTGCAGGAACACCAATGTATCTACAGCAGATCCCACAGGCAACACGCGCTTACCCTCGTGTATCGGACATGAACGGAGGATTCTACCACACTGCTACAGGAGGATACACAGGATTTGCAGGACAGGTTAGGGGAGAAGCCACAACGCAGCCTGTTACTTTCCGTCCCAACACACATTTGGAAAGACGTGCTACAATAGGGCCTTGTATAATGGCCACCCAGTATGCACAACTTCAGCAGCCACCATTCATACCCCTTAGAGGAATGCAGACCTTACAAGGTGAGATATGGAGAATCTTTACTAATCATTGTTCAAAATCTTCTCCTTGACCGATACCATTACCTGTTATAAAGATCTTTAATTACGGTCATTCGCCACTGTAGTGTTACAAATATATAGAACTCTACAGTATGTAGTCCTCGCCAATACTGAAGGGATTAAGCATGTGTTTGCTTTTCTTCCTTTGTGTTATTATGTACAATGTGTTGGTATTTATGATAATTGATTATTTCTCCTTTTTGATTTTGTTACAGTGTGTCAGACCTCGCTTGGAGCCCAACATATTTCCCAGGCCAGTTTAATTACACAAGGAGCAGTTCAGCTTGCTGCTAATGAAAAAAGTGAACCACCTCTAATGTACCCAACTCAACCAGCTCGGAAGCTGAGCCACCTCTCAAAGTTACATATTGATGTGCAAAGCAACAAAGAGTTATATGTGCCAGTGTGGAAAAGGGGTGGGTTAAAAGATATGGCGAAGAGATCTTCAGAGGTGAAGGCCCCCTCACATATTGCTCAGAAGGTTCGTAATAACGTGCTGAGTTCAGTGAAGACTGAGTGTCCGTCAAAGTCTGAGGGGGTACCAAAGTGCTCCAAAGTGGAAACAAAGAAGAAAAAGATCCTTTATTCAGCTGCAAAGGATCAAGTCCCTCAAACTGCACTGCAAAAGAAGGTAAAACCAATGTCAAAGCCAGTAAATCATTCTTCTGCTCCTATACCAGGGAAGTCACCCCATGGCCCACAATCTGGTGACGAGGCTGTTCTGTTAAAAAAGATGAAACGTGTTTGTCTCTCAGGTGCCCACATTTCCAATAAGGTATCTGAAAAGATGCAGCAAAGCCGTGAAGGTACAATGGATGCAAAGACACCTGCTGTTACTCATATTAATCCTAAACTGAAGAAAACTCAGGAGATAGGGATCAAACGTAAAGATGCAAAGACTCCTGCAGTTACTCATAGTCCTGAGCGGAAGACACCTCAGGAGATGGGGATCAAACGTAAATATGCAAAAACTCCTGCAGTTACTCATACACTACCGACACACTTTATTGAAGTGTGGTCGGTACCACAAGCCGGGAAATCTCCCGGCTTGCTAGTGGCCGCCCCTCGGCGTGCCGCGCGTCATAGACGCGCGGTCACGCGTCATCGGGAGCGTGCGCCCCCTGCACGCGTGTCCAGGGGCTCCCCGAGGGAGCCCTGGTGTCCCGCGATCGCGGGACAGCGGCAGGGGGTTCCGGGGGACCCGGCGGACCCGGCAGCGGTAGGGAGAGCGCCCCGATCGGAGGGCGCTCTTCCGCTGCTTCGGCGTGCGCCCGTCACACTCGGGCGCGCGCCAGGCTACTGCTGCGGCACAGAACGGGCAAATGCTCGAATAAACTGTGCCGCAGCAGTAGTCCTGAGCGGAAGACACCTCAGGAGATGGGGATCAAACTTAAAAATGCAAAGACTCCTGCAGTTACTCATTGTCCTGAGCGGAAGACACCTCAGGAGATCGGGATCAAACGTAAATATGCAAAAACACCTGCTGTTACTCATAGTCCTGAGCGGAAGACACCTCAGGAGATGGGGATCAAATGTAAAGATGCAAAGTCTCCTGCAGTTACTCATAGTCCTGAGCGGAAGACACCTCAAGAGATGGGGATCAAACGTAAACAGAACAGCAATATTAAGCAGCTAGTGAAGAAAACAAAGAACCAGACCAGCGTTTTCAGTTTTGAGCAAGCGCTGGCTTGTGGTACTGATAATAACCCCAAAGCTCTCAAAAGAAAAAGTGCTAATCAGCCTGGAGTGAATTCAGAAGTTCTTGGGAAGGGCAAGAAGTCATTGGAACCTTCTGAACAAGGAAAGGTGAAAGCCCATCACAGCAACATCAGCCTCCAAATGATTAACTCTGTTCAAGTATTTCACCCATTGGGTAAAAAAGCAGGTCCCACAGGTCCAGGGGCACCCGCAGAATCCATTACACTTGGAAATAAGCTTGGACCAATGCAAGGACGCCAAAGCCAGACTTCTGCTTCTCATGTTCAGTGGTCTCTTACTGATGCGATTAAAAGGTTCATGGCCAAAAAACAGGACAGTATTTCTGGAATTAAAGGTGTCGGTATTAATGCCAGGCCTAGGCTATTTAAAATACATGAGTACACAAGACCTGACATTAAAACCAGTGAAATCAAACAACATGGGGAAAACAAAGCTTCAGTTATAGAGAATCCCAAACACTTCCCAGTGATATCCATAGAACAGGAAGCTGCAGTAAGATGCATTGAAAAGGTCAGCCAAACCACTATCCCCATTCCAGTTCCTGGCATTAAAACCAGTGAAATCAAACAATGTGGGGAAAACAAAGCTTCAGTTATAGAGAATCCCAAACACTTCCCAGTGATATCCATAGAACGGAAAGCTGCAGTGACATGCATTAAAAAGGTCAGCCAAACCACTATCCCCATTCAAGCTCCTTTCAACCAGAAGCACCAGCTTTCTAACCTGCAGCTTCCTATCAATGTACCCAGCAGAGTGGACAACTTCACTCCATCCTTCTGTCAACAGCCTCTCCAAGAGCTTGAGGTTTCCATACCTATTCCACCAGAACAGAGAGAGGAGAGAGAGGCTATGAAAAGGAAATCACAACTGGAGAGGGAGTAAGCCTGTCAACATACCTCCAAGGGGAGGCTACAGTGCTTTGTTCAGAGGCAGAAGGATCATAACATCTCTAAACGTTACGGATACCCACCATCCAGACTTATTTCCCCCATGAGATACTTAAGCCCTAAAAAAACAAAAAAAAACCCTGACTAATCTGTAACTGATGCCAAGCTCTGTGACTATCTGTAAATAAGATTTATATTTATAAGTCAGTTTGTAACATATTTTACTAAGAATATATTTAAAACTCTTCAATAAAATGTATCTATTTTCAATTGAACTCTTTATTTACTAAAGAAACTATTTACAAATGCCAAGGGTTATTGAAATTCTGCAAATTAACTTTAGATTACCCTCTTGATGATACGAGAGAGAGAGAGAGAGAGAGAGAGAGAGAGAGAGAGAGAGAGAGAGAGAGAGAGAGAGAGAGAGAGAGAGAGAGAGAGAGAGAGAGAGAGATAAGTAAGTCGGACCCCACTTATGAGAGAGAAACAGATAAATATTTAACTATATGCTTTGTCATGTTGTATGTTGTATATATGTATGTACTGTATGTCTTTATTTATATAGCGCCATTTATGTAGAAAGCGCTTCACCGCAGTAATACACGTGACAATCATATAAATAATACAAATAACAGATCATGGGAATAAGTGCTTCAGACATAAAAGTAACATTTAGGAAAAGGAGTCCCTGCTCTGAAGAGCTTACAATCTAATTGGTAGGTAGAACATACAGAGACAGTAGGACGGCGTTCTGGTAAGTGCGTCTGCAATGGGCCAAGCTTTTTGTATGCGGTCTATAGTATCAGCCTCGGAGCTACTCACATGCTTCTTTAAGCAGATGTGTTAGAATGTGGGTCTTAAAGGTGGATAGAGAAGGTGCTAGTCGGGTATTGATGGGAAGGGCACTCCAGAGGTGAGGGCAGTCAGTGAGAAAGGTTTAAGGTGAGAGAGGGCTTTAGATACAAAAGGGGTAGATAGAAGACATCATTGGGCGGATCGCAAGAGTCGGGATGGTGCATAGCGAGAAATTAGAGCTGAGCTGTAAGGAGGGGCAGAAGAGTGTAAAGCTTTAAAAGTGAGGAGGAGAATTGAGTGTGAGATACGGGATTTGATAGGAAGCCAGGAGAGGGATTTCAGCAGGGGAGACGCTGAGACAGATTTAGGAAAGAGTAGAGTGATTCTGGCAGCAGCGTTTAGGATAGATTGTAGGGGAGACAGGTGAGAGGCAGTAAGACCGGACAGCAGAAGGTTCCAGTATTTTAGATGGTAGAGAATGAGGGTCTGTGTCAGAGTTTTAGCTGTCGAGCAACAGTGGAAGGGCGTATCTTGCGGAAGAAAAAACGACAGGTTTAGCTACCTTTTGAATGTGAGAGAGGAGTCTGTGACCCCCAGGGCAGCGTGCTTGGGCTACTGCATGTATAGTAGTTCTTCCAACAGTAATGTGGAAGGTGGTAGTAGGGCCAGGTTTGGCATGAAATATAAGGAGTTCTGTTTTTGACATGTTAAATTTAAGTCGGCGGAGGATCATGTTGCATTGGGCTTCTCTTCCTTGTGTTTATACTGTACAATGTCACATACCCAGTAGCACTCCTTAAGACAAATATATATGGTGAGGTGGGTCTGGGGTTGAGTTTACATGGGTTTGTGTGCGCAGATTTAAATTGTTTGGAGGTCTGTGACTCCTCCCCGTTTCCAAACTTACTCTGCCCACCTTTAAAGCAGCAGTCCAAGCTGTCGTTTAAAAAAAAAAAATCCCTTTGATATGTGCATCAATACAATCCACACATTGATAAGTAATTAGCTAAGTTGCGATTGATCGGTGAAGATTCGGCTCGGCGGTTGACTAAATGGTTGCCAGTGCAGCAGAAGAGGACCAAAAATGCAAAGTTCTCTGGGGTGATCATGTGACCAGGCAGTCACTGGATACAATTGAGTTTTGCACAGCTAGGGAGAGGGCAGTGTTCAAAAAAAGGGGGGGGGGTTGCCAGAGCCTGTTTCAAAATAGGAAGGGGATGTGACTTTGTAAATGGTTGCTATAGAAACAAAAAATGATTGTTACATTATGATACATTAAAATTTTAATTCAGAGTTGTTTAAAAAAAAGTACTACTACTAGTAGCATTATACTAAAAAATAATACAGATGCACAGTAATACCCTCTATAGATATACCAAGAATTGTTAAGTGTGAGTGTGTGTGTGAGTTTATGACATGTGGAAGGAAGGTGGAGGGGTGAGAGTCATGGCGAGGGGAGGGGGGTGAAGGAGAGACATGGTGAGGGGAGGGGGGTGAAAGAGACATGGCGAGGGGAGGAGGGTGAAAGAGAGACATAGGTAGGGGGTGATATAGAGACATGGGAATGGGTTTAAAAGAGAGACATGGGGAGGGGTGAAAGAGACATGGGGAGTGGGAGAAAGAGACATGGGGAGTGGGTGAAAGAGTCATGGGGAGCGGCGGTGAAGAGACATGGGAACAGGGGTAAAGAGACATGGGGAGCAGGGGTGAAGAGACATGGGAGCAGGGGTGAAGAGACATTGGGAGGGGAGGGTGAAAGAGACATGGGGAGGTGATCGAGAGACATTTAGAGGGGGGGTGATAGAGAGACATTTGGAGGGGGGGATGATAGAGAAACACGGGGAGGGAGTGCAAGAGACATAGAGAGGGGGGTGAAAGAGAGCCATGGGGTGGGGCGTGAAAAAGAGACATGGGGAGAGGGGTGAAAGAGACATGGGGAGGGAGGCGATAGAGAGACATGGGGGGATGAAAGAGACATGGGGAGGGGGGGTGAAAGAAAGCCATGGGGAGGGTGGGTCCATGATCCTCAGTTGCTGGAAGAGTGGGCCCGGGTGAGTAGTTTTTTCTTCTTCACAGGTCCGGGAGATGTTGATCAGACGGCTTCTTAGGGTCAAATAAGACATGACAGACCTTATATAAGGCCTGTGACATCACATTTGACTGACAAATTATATATCCACCAATCTAATTGGTGGATGTACCATGTGATGGCTTCCATTTTATTTTTTGGCAGAAATGACATCATCTTAAGTGATTGGATAATAAAGGAACTATTGGATCTCAATATAAATGTAGAAAATATGCAGGGCCAAAGCTATGACAATGCTGCAAATATGCGGGGAAAGCATAATGGAGTTCAAAGACATGTTGAACATGAACCCACGTGCGTTTTATGTACCATGTAGTTCTCATTATTTGAACCTTGTGGTTAACAACACTGCCAAACCCAATATAGGTGCCATTTAATTTTTGGGCTTAATTCAACCGTTGTATAATTTCTTCCCCAGGTCCACCAACAGATAAATCATTCTTTTAAAATCCTTACCCAATTTAACACTAAAGAGAGTCTGTGAAACATGTTGGGAGCCTCGTATTGATGCAGTTAGACCAATTCGATACCACCTGGGAGCGCTCTATGTTGCATTAGTGTATATTAAAGAAGATGTGACATTTAAAAGTGAACATCATGGCCCCCAGAGTAGAGCTGTTGCGTACACTCTCGCAAAATGTATTTGTGACTATAAATTCATATGTTGTGTAATATTTTGGTATGACATATTAAGTACAATCAATCCAGTGAACAAGCAGTCTATAAACTATGACAAAAACAAGTCCAAAGACCAAATCTGGGGCTCCAAAAAACAATCCCAACAGTAGATTTTGGGCCCTGTTTGTTTAAATCAAAAACACTACAGTAATGTCCAAGCCTTTGTCTCATAAATAGAAAGGTATCCTTACCAACTCCACTTCTAAATGGTGTAAATGATCAGTCTAGGGGTTTACAGTATATACATGTAGAAAAGATGGCGCCTAGCTGGTTCTGCTCTGTTATTGAGCTATCACAAATCAGCTGTAAATGTTCACATGGAATGGTACCTCGTTAACTTTTTAAATCAATAACTGTAGACTTGCTAGTCGGCCAATATCATAGACTCTATCCTCAATAATAACAAAGTTCATTACAAGCGACTCTACGGAAAAACTCTTCGCCAGGCCATTTTGGATGACACCAAAGGAGATTATGAAACCAAAGGGTGCATCAGTTCAATCCTGCTCCTGTGGGTTGCTGCAGGGCACCTTTTGGTGTGTTGTTCGCTAGGGAGATAGTACAAAGTGAAAAATGTGCGATGCACAACCGGAACGAAAAAATAAATGAACTGGAGAGAGTGTACAGTAACTACACAATTTGCTTTTAATAACTCATCTAATCAAATGACCGGCAACAAAAGCGCGCGCACACAAAGGTTTTCAAACATCTCTATGGAGCTTGGTCCCACCCCCCGTTCGTGTCACGTGTCACTCACGCGCGGCGCGCTCACGGGACGATCGTGCACCACTCCCCAGCTGCGACACAACACCCGTAACAATGCCCACCTGTCTCCTGCGCTCTGCGTCCAATCACAGCTCCCGCGGGGCCACACCTCCGTTCCGCCTCTCACTTTCATTGCTCCAGTCCTCCTATTTAATCTCTGCTTGCTCAGTTACACATTGCTGAGCATAGACCATAGTAGCCTTGTGTTCCTACATTCCTGCTTTGCCTTGCGCCTTGCCTCTCTTGCTTTCAGTTTGACCTCATGTGTACCGACACGGCTAGACTCTTGGACGCTCTCTGTATAACGACCCCAGCTTGCCCTCGACTACCTGCATCTCTCCATCCCTGACCACGGATATAGGACATTCTTTTAACCCACCAGCTCCAACCCTCGACCTCGGCACAACGGACATCTACCGTTACTGGCTCCTCCCCATGACCGCGGCAAGTATCTGGACTACCCTCTCTCTCCAACCCCGACCCGGCTACGCTGACAATCCAGGCGTGCCTCCACTGCTGTGGGTGCGCAGTTTCTACTTTCCCACCTCAGTACCGGGGGTCCGCCTTGTTCGTGGTGAGTGCAAGGGTCACAATTAGAGAGGGTTGGGGTTCCTTACAATGCATCTGATCTCAGACGCGCTATTAGAGAGGGTTGGGGCTCCTTTGAATGCATCTGATCTCAGACGCGCTATTAGAGAAAGTTGGGATTCCTTACAATGCAGATTTCAGACGCGCTGTTAGAGAGGGTTGGGGCTCCTTACAATGTATTTAATCAATGCATTGTAAGGAACCCCAACCCTCTCTAGTGTGTATTTGTGAACTGTAAGGTGCTTGACTAATACACTGGAAGAATATCATTGTTTTCGATTAAAAATATCAAAGAATGTGTTACTTTAACGAGCGCTTTCTCTTTTTTTGAATCTCCAATATACTATTTGCCAAGTGGGACTGATGAAATCACCAAAAACTACTGTAGCAGGTCCCCTTTGGTTGTCAATACGTTACTTTGAAGTGGAAGGGAGAGACCTACTGAGGCCAATATACTAAGCATCGCAAACTGAGCGGGGGGAGGGGTGGAGGGTTTCGGCGCATGTCAAACTTCAATTGCACTCGTGTACTAAGTTCAAATTTCTCCATCTGCGCCCAGCCCCAAAATACTGTTTAGCGCACAGAAATGGATTGCACTTGGTGTATAAAAGTCAATGGTACATACTAATATCTATATAAATATATACAGTGTTCGACAAATCACCCAAAAATCTACTCGCCCAACCAAAAAATCTACTCGCCACCTAGTCCCGCCCCCAACCCCGCCCCTAGTCCTGCCCCCAACCCCGCCCCCAACCCCGCTTTAAAATAAAACATATGAATAAAATCCATTTAAATGACAAATATATTTATTGTATTACATTATACTACAATTAGCCCTTGTTACGTGTGTGTGTGTGTGTCTGTGTAAATGTCGATCTAGAAATAAAAGCCAGGTGTGAATGACTAGTTTCCTGCACCCCTTAATCAGTGTCTGGATGCCCCCGCTTCACAATATCTAAAGCAGAACCCCCATTCACCTGCGCTCCGGCGTCATGACGTCACGTTGCCCTAGTAACGTGACGTCACATGACCTCACAGCGTCATTTTGATGCCGCGTTGCCATGGCGACGCAGGAAGGAAGCCGCCGGAGCCTAGGTAAGTGAAGGTTTACAGAGGCCCTGCAGCTCCCCCGGCACTTAATTTAAGTGCCTTCGGGAAGCGCGCGGGGCCTCTGTAAACCCCACGCCCCCCAGACGGCAGTCTTGCGCCCCGCGTGGGGGTCGCGCCCCCCAGTTTGCGCACCGCTGTTCTAGAAATCCAATCGGATAAGGCTCTTTCTGCAAGCTTTTGCACAACTCCCAGCTACTAGAATATCCCCCTGTGTCTATCCAAGAGGAGGTTTTAGTGTACTGACAAAAAACATCCCAAAATAAATTGTAATTAAGGCTGCGAGGTGTCACTGTATATAGAACATAGATCCAGTAGCACTCTCATTGTAAAAGACTCATCTCTATCCCCCCACAAATAAGCAGGGGGACCCATTCAAAGCCCATAATGTGTATGTCTGAAGCATTAAAGCAAAGTGCAGTGCTGTACCAAAGTACTAGTTTAGTTTAGACTGCCCTTGAATGGAGTTGAACACTTCCCCAGTGCTGGAATTAGACATAAAAGGTCTATGCAGCAACATAGAGTAATTGTGTTTAGACGCATGGCTCTATTTTTTGGAGCAGAGCCGCAGCATATATACTGTAAGAACAGTTTCTTACTTCTGACGCGGTATGTTAGACTTATGGCACTTCAGATATGGAGGATTGTTTTGGGCAAATAAAAGGTTAAAAAAAAGTATCAGAGAAATGCAACTTGTGACGCATCTCATTTTAATCTGTGCACCATGTAACTGCCCCCAACTCATCCTACTCACTCTCCCCAAGGTGCAAATTGGGGCAGAGACGCAGACTGTGATACATCTCATTATAATCTGTGTGCCATGTAACTCCTCCCCAACTCCTCCTACTGACTCTCCCCAAGGTGCATGCTGGGGCAGAGACGCAGACTGTGATACATCTCATTATAATCTGTGATACTTTATCTTGCCATGAAGTCAATGCATTTGAACCCAGTGATACAGTATGTTGATCCCACTGCTGTCAGTGGCACTGTCCATATGTGTACTTGTGTCACCCAATGTATGTAATACAATGTATCACAGTAGCTGTGATTTTTATGACTGCTACTCAAGTTAACCACTTCTCAACCACTTGAAATTAAATGTCAACAGTAGCTGATTTCTCTATTATGACATCACGAGACAGTATCATTGAGCCTCCTAGGAGATGCCAGCAGCAGTGTTCTGTAATGACATCATGGAATCGCCTTAGAGACTGAGATAAATACACAAATGTAAACTTGTTTGTGCGTGACTTGAATTAGTTCCCGAAGGAAACCGTTAGTTTTGTGGACATCTCAGAGATAGGAAAAGAGTGGCGCTGTACAGAGAGACTAATTATCTCCACCTTAACTCTGTATCATGGCAGGTAGGAAGCAACGTGACCTTTACATACCCAAAAAGAAATGGATAATATCTATATTTCTGAACTGTTTACTTTCACAATGTTTTATGGGGTACAGAACAGATAACATGACTCCTATCAATGGATGGGAGAAAGAAGACGGATGGGGTGGGGGGCGGGGGGGAGGGACGGAGGTAGACAACACCCAGGGGGGTTAGGTACCTGGCCTTAATTGGATAATATTTTTTTTTATAAATGTCAAAACTGATTTATTATAGATACATACACACATATTTGTTTTATTGTATTTACTTTTATATCTGGCTTGTAATTCAAAATCTTAAATGATTTGAACAGTAATGTATAGAAAAGAACACATGTACTGTATACATAAATGTCAAAGCGGCAAACGTCTATGGGATCTATGGGATAGTAAAAAAAGACACAGGAACCTTAGTGTATACAGTAGGATTAGTTATGTATAAGGCATGCTTTTTCCTTGCCCTAAGTTTAGGTCAATAACTATTGGACCAATTCTACACCGTGGGGTGTAATGTTCGACTACTTTCAGCCATATCCTTAAATTATTGTCTACAGCAGTGTTTTTCAACCACGGATCCTAGGAACCCTAGGATTCCCCGGGCATCCCTAAAGGGTTCGCTGTAATTTTTAGGTCATTTTAAAATTGTACTTAATACAGAAGAATTTACAGTACAATGCATCTTATCTCAAACGCGCTATTGGAGAGGGTTGGGGTTCCTTACAATGCATCTGATCTCAGACGCGCTATTAGAGAGGGTTGGGGCTCCTTACAATGCATCTGATCTCAGAAGCGCTATTAGAGAGGATTGGGGTTCCTCACACTTCATCTGATCTCAGACGCACTATTAGATAGGGTTGGGGTATATTACAATGCATCTCATCTTAGACTCGTTGTTAGAGAGGGTTGGGGTCCCTCAGAATTTCACATATGGTTCCTTAACCAAAAAAAGGTTGGAAACCACTACTCTACAGTAATACAAAGGCCCCAAAAAAGACAAAGCCACAAAACGAGGGCAGAATCTGCCACTTGATTTACAGATATAGCTGACCTGAGTGCTCCTCCAGATACCTCAATATACCAGACGTCTCAGAATACCACACCATAATATTACCACAAAATACTACAGTAGGAACAGGCAATTTTTATGTTTTTATTTTTATTTTTAAAGATCCAGTTCTGAAAGCTATGGTACATCTATATTTGTCATTGTGTTCATAGGTGGACATGAAAGCAGGTGATGGACTGCACAAGTTTTATATGCCAGTTGCCACTTTGTGTTGAAAACTACCTAGAAATAGTTTTCTGTCTGTGTTACATCCCAACACATCATATATGTATATGTATATGTATAAATATATATCTATATATATATTTATAGATTAAACCCCATATATTGAGCTAAAATGTACGGGTGCTCTGGTGTTTCAATACATAGCAATGCTATAGAAGGCAATCATGGAGCTTGCTTAAAAATGTATTTAAATATTGAAACTTCTGACCACTATTGATCAGAGTAGTGGTATGTAACATTGATAATCAAATAAATGTGTTTTCCCAGCAAGCCATTATCCCTGTTAGTGCTTGCTATTCATAACAAAACAAAGACCACCAAAAACTTTATTCAAAACCAGAACCAAAACCCCAAATATTTTAAAGGCAAAATAAAAATACCAAGCCAAGTGAGCATCTCTATGTATTTCATATGTATTTGATATCAAGAATATCTTTTAGCAGGTCTGTTAAAGCAGTCCTAACCCCCCAAAGTCAGGCTTTCAGGATATCCCAGCTTCAGCGGAGGTGGCTCAATCCGTCCCTGCTTCAGCACAGCTCGCTCAATCAGTCCCTGCTTCAGCACAGGTGACTCAATCAGAGGCTGATTGAGTGATTGGGCCACCTGTGCTAAAGCTGGAATATCCTGAAAAGTTGACCTATTGTGGGGGGTTTGATGACTGGAGTTGAGTCCCCGTGTGTTAAAGAAATGTGCCTTGATTGTGCTTTTCTGGCCCTTCACTTTTACCTTTCTTCCTTACAGATCAGTTTTTAAATTCCTCTGCTGTGAACCCTCCACCGACCTGCAGTGCTCCTGCAGTCACCACTGCTTACCCTTCATGGAGCAACAGCTTCCACCCAGTAGGGAGGAATACAGAAGTCTACAGACATGGGGCCCAAGGCATGATTTTGCAACAAGGGTCTGCAGGAAAACCAATGTATCTACAGCAGATCCCACAGGCAACACGCGCTTACCCTCGTGTATCGGACATGAACGGAGGATTCTACCACACTGCTACAGGAGGATACACAGGATTTGCAGGACAGGTTAGGGGAGAAGCCACAACGCAGCCTGTTACTTTCCGTCCCAACACACATTTGGAAAGACGTGCTACAATAGGGCCTTGTATAATGGCCACCCAGTATGCACAACTTCAGCAGCCACCATTCATACCCCTTAGAGGAATGCAGACCTTACAAGGTGAGATATGGAGAATCTTTACTAATCATTGTTCAAAATCTTCTCCTTGACCGATACCATTACCTGTTATAAAGATCTTTAATTACGGTCATTCGCCACTGTAGTGTTACAAATATATAGAACTCTACAGTATGTAGTCCTCGCCAATACTGAAGGGATTAAGCATGTGTTTGCTTTTCTTCCTTTGTGTTATTATGTACAATGTGTTGGTATTTATGATAATTGATTATTTCTCCTTTTTGATTTTGTTACAGTGTGTCAGACCTCGCTTGGAGCCCAACATATTTCCCAGGCCAGTTTAATTACACAAGGAGCAGTTCAGCTTGCTGCTAATGAAAAAAGTGAACCACCTCTAATGTACCCAACTCAACCAGCTCGGAAGCTGAGCCACCTCTCAAAGTTACATATTGATGTGCAAAGCAACAAAGAGTTATATGTGCCAGTGTGGAAAAGGGGTGGGTTAAAAGATATGGCGAAGAGATCTTCAGAGGTGAAGGCCCCCTCACATATTGCTCAGAAGGTTCGTAATAACGTGCTGAGTTCAGTGAAGACTGAGTGTCCGTCAAAGTCTGAGGGGGTACCAAAGTGCTCCAAAGTGGAAACAAAGAAGAAAAAGATCCTTTATTCAGCTGCAAAGGATCAAGTCCCTCAAACTGCACTGCAAAAGAAGGTAAAACCAATGTCAAAGCCAGTAAATCATTCTTCTGCTCCTATACCAGGGAAGTCACCCCATGGCCCACAATCTGGTGACGAGGCTGTTCTGTTAAAAAAGATGAAACGTGTTTGTCTCTCAGGTGCCGACATTTCCAATAAGGTATCTGAAAAGATGCAGCAAAGCCGTGAAGGTACAATGGATGCAAAGACACCTGCTGTTACTCATATTAATCCTAAACTGAAGAAAACTCAGGAGATAGGGATCAAACGTAAAGATGCAAAGACTCCTGCAGTTACTCATAGTCCTGAGCGGAAGACACCTCAGGAGATGGGGATCAAACGTAAATATGCAAAAACTCCTGCAGTTACTCATAGTCCTGAGCGGAAGACACCTCAGGAGATGGGGATCAAACTTAAAAATGCAAAGACTCCTGCAGTTACTCATTGTCCTGAGCGGAAGACACCTCAGGAGATCGGGATCAAACGTAAATATGCAAAAACACCTGCGGTTACTCATAGTCCTGAGCGGAAGACACCTCAGGAGATGGGGATCAAATGTAAAGATGCAAAGTCTCCTGCAGTTACTCATAGTCCTGAGCGGAAGACACCTCAAGAGATGGGGATCAAACGTAAACAGAACAGCAATATTAAGCAGCTAGTGAAGAAAACAAAGAACCAGACCAGCGTTTTCAGTTTTGAGCAAGCGCTGGCTTGTGGTACTGATAATAACCCCAAAGCTCTCAAAAGAAAAAGTGCTAATCAGCCTGGAGTGAATTCAGAAGTTCTTGGGAAGGGCAAGAAGTCATTGGAACCTTCTGAACAAGGAAAGGTGAAAGCCCATCACAGCAACCTCAGCCTCCAAATGATTAACTCTGTTCAAGTATTTCACCCATTGGGTAAAAAAGCAGGTCCCACAGGTCCAGGGGCACCCGCAGAATCCATTACACTTGGAAATAAGCTTGGACCAATGCAAGGACGCCAAAGCCAGACTTCTGCTTCTCATGTTCAGTGGTCTCTTACTGATGCGATTAAAAGGTTCATGGCCAAAAAACAGGACAGTATTTCTGGAATTAAAGGTGTCGGTATTAATGCCAGGCCTAGGCTATTTAAAATACATGAGTACACAAGACCTGACATTAAAACCAGTGAAATCAAACAACATGGGGAAAACAAAGCTTCAGTTATAGAGAATCCCAAACACTTCCCAGTGATATCCATAGAACAGGAAGCTGCAGTAAGATGCATTGAAAAGGTCAGCCAAACCACTATCCCCATTCCAGTTCCTGGCATTAAAACCAGTGAAATCAAACAATGTGGGGAAAACAAAGCTTCAGTTATAGAGAATCCCAAACACTTCCCAGTGATATCCATAGAACGGAAAGCTGCAGTGACATGCATTAAAAAGGTCAGCCAAACCACTATCCCCATTCAAGCTCCTTTCAACCAGAAGCACCAGCTTTCTAACCTGCAGCTTCCTATCAATGTACCCAGCAGAGTGGACAACTTCACTCCATCCTTCTGTCAACAGCCTCTCCAAGAGCTTGAGGTTTCCATACCTATTCCACCAGAACAGAGAGAGGAGAGAGAGGCTATGAAAAGGAAATCACAACTGGAGAGGGAGTAAGCCTGTCAACATACCTCCAAGGGGAGGCTACAGTGCTTTGTTCAGAGGCAGAAGGATCATAACATCTCTAAACGTTACGGATACCCACCATCCAGACTTATTTCCCCCATGAGATACTTAAGCCCTAAAAAAACAAAAAAAAACCCTGACTAATCTGTAACTGATGCCAAGCTCTGTGACTATCTGTAAATAAGATTTATATTTATAAGTCAGTTTGTAACATATTTTACTAAGAATATATTTAAAACTCTTCAATAAAATGTATCTATTTTCAATTGAACTCTTTATTTACTAAAGAAACTATTTACAAATGCCAAGGGTTATTGAAATTCTGCAAATTAACTTTAGATTACCCTCTTGATGATACGAGAGAGAGAGAGAGAGAGAGAGAGAGAGAGAGAGAGAGAGAGAGAGAGAGAGAGAGAGAGAGAGAGAGAGAGAGAGAGATAAGTAAGTCGGACCCCACTTATGAGAGAGAAACAGATAAATATTTAACTATATGCTTTGTCATGTTGTATGTTGTATATATGTATGTACTGTATGTCTTTATTTATATAGCGCCATTTATGTAGAAAGCGCTTCACCGCAGTAATACACGTGACAATCATATAAATAATACAAATAACAGATCATGGGAATAAGTGCTTCAGACATAAAAGTAACATTTAGGAAAAGGAGTCCCTGCTCTGAAGAGCTTACAATCTAATTGGTAGGTAGAACATACAGAGACAGTAGGACGGCGTTCTGGTAAGTGCGTCTGCAATGGGCCAAGCTTTTTGTATGCGGTCTATAGTATCAGCCTCGGAGCTACTCACATGCTTCTTTAAGCAGATGTGTTAGAATGTGGGTCTTAAAGGTGGATAGAGAAGGTGCTAGTCGGGTATTGATGGGAAGGGCACTCCAGAGGTGAGGGCAGTCAGTGAGAAAGGTTTAAGGCGAGAGAGGGCTTTAGATACAAAAGGGGTAGATAGAAGACATCATTGGGCGGATCGCAAGAGTCGGGATGGTGCATAGCGAGAAATTAGAGCTGAGCTGTAAGGAGGGGCAGAAGAGTGTAAAGCTTTAAAAGTGAGGAGGAGAATTGAGTGTGAGATACGGGATTTGATAGGAAGCCAGGAGAGGGATTTCAGCAGGGGAGACGCTGAGACAGATTTAGGAAAGAGTAGAGTGATTCTGGCAGCAGCGTTTAGGATAGATTGTAGGGGAGACAGGTGAGAGGCAGTAAGACCGGACAGCAGAAGGTTCCAGTATTTGAGATGGTAGAGAATGAGGGTCTGTGTCAGAGTTTTAGCTGTCGAGCAACAGTGGAAGGGCGTATCTTGCGGAAGAAAAAACGACAGGTTTAGCTACCTTTTGAATGTGAGAGAGGAGTCTGTGACCCCCAGGGCAGCGTGCTTGGGCTACTGCATGTATAGTAGTTCTTCCAACAGTAATGTGGAAGGTGGTAGTAGGGCCAGGTTTGGCATGAAATATAAGGAGTTCTGTTTTTGACATGTTAAATTTAAGTCGGCGGAGGATCATGTTGCATTGGGCTTCTCTTCCTTGTGTTTATACTGTACAATGTCACATACCCAGTAGCACTCCTTAAGACAAATATATATGGTGAGGTGGGTCTGGGGTTGAGTTTACATGGGTTTGTGTGCGCAGATTTAAATTGTTTGGAGGTCTGTGACTCCTCCCCGTTTCCAAACTTACTCTGCCCACCTTTAAAGCAGCAGTCCAAGCTGTCGTTTAAAAAAAAAAAATCCCTTTGATATGTGCATCAATACAATCCACACATTGATAAGTAATTAGCTAAGTTGCGATTGATCGGTGAAGATTCGGCTCGGGGGTTGACTAAATGGTTGCCAGTGCAGCAGAAGAGGACCAAAAATGCAAAGTTCTCTGGGGTGATCATGTGACCAGGCAGTCACTGGATACAATTGAGTTTTGCACAGCTAGGGAGAGGGCAGTGTTCAAAAAAGGGGGGGGGGGGGGGTTGCCAGAGCCTGTTTCAAAATAGGAAGGGGATGTGACTTTGTAAATGGTTGCTATAGAAACAAAAAATGATTGTTACATTATGATACATTAAAATTTTAATTCAGAGTTGTTTAAAAAAAAGTACTACTACTAGTAGCATTATACTAAAAAATAATACAGATGCACAGTAATACCCTCTATAGATATACCAAGAATTGTTAAGTGTGAGTGTGTGTGTGAGTTTATGACATGTGGAAGGAAGGTGGAGGGGTGAGAGTCATGGCGAGGGGAGGGGGGTGAAGGAGAGACATGGTGAGGGGAGGGGGGTGAAAGAGACATGGCGAGGGGAGGAGGGTGAAAGAGAGACATAGGTAGGGGGTGATATAGAGACATGGGAATGGGTTTAAAAGAGAGACATGGGGAGGGGTGAAAGAGACATGGGGAGTGGGTGAAAGAGACATGGGGAGTGGGTGAAAGAGTCATGGGGAGCGGCGGTGAAGAGACATGGGAACAGGGGTAAAGAGACATGGGGAGCAGGGGTGAAGAGACATGGGAGCAGGGGTGAAGAGACATTGGGAGGGGAGGGTGAAAGAGACATGGGGAGGTGATCGAGAGACATTTAGAGGGGGGGTGATAGAGAGACATTTGGAGGGGGGGATGATAGAGAAACACGGGGAGGGGGTGCAAGAGACATAGAGAGGGGGGTGAAAGAGAGCCATGGGGTGGGGCGTGAAAAAGAGACATGGGGAGAGGGGTGAAAGAGACATGGGGAGGGAGGTGATAGAGAGACATGGGGGGATGAAAGAGACATGGGGAGGGGGGGTGAAAGAAAGCCATGGGGAGGGTGGGTCCATGATCCTCAGTTGCTGGAAGAGTGGGCCCGGGTGAGTAGTTTTTTCTTCTTCACAGGTCCGGGAGATGTTGATCAGACGGCTTCTTAGGGTCAAATAAGACATGACAGACCTTATATAAGGCCTGTGACATCACATTTGACTGACAAATTATATATCCACCAATCTAATTGGTGGATGTACCATGTGATGGCTTCCATTTTATTTTTTGGCAGAAATGACATCATCTTAAGTGATTGGATAATAAAGGAACTATTGGATCTCAATATAAATGTAGAAAATATGCAGGGCCAAAGCTATGACAATGCTGCAAATATGCGGGGAAAGCATAATGGAGTTCAAAGACATGTTGAACATGAACCCACGTGCGTTTTATGTACCATGTAGTTCTCATTATTTGAACAAACCCAATATAGGTGCCATTTAATTTTTGGGCTTAATTCAACCGTTGTATAATTTCTTCCCCAGGTCCACCAACAGATAAATCATTCTTTTAAAATCCTTACCCAATTTAACACTAAAGAGAGTCTGTGAAACATGTTGGGAGCCTCGTATTGATGCAGTTAGACCAATTCGATACCACCTGGGAGCGCTCTATGTTGCATTAGTGTATATTAAAGAAGATGTGACATTTAAAAGTGAACATCATGGCCCCCAGAGTAGAGCTGTTGCGTACACTCTCGCAAAATGTATTTGTGACTATAAATTCATATGTTGTGTAATATTTTGGTATGACATATTAAGTACAATCAATCCAGTGAACAAGCAGTCTATAAACTATGACAAAAACAAGTCCAAAGACCAAATCTGGGGCTCCAAAAAACAATCCCAACAGTAGATTTTGGGCCCTGTTTGTTTAAATCAAAAACACTACAGTAATGTCCAAGCCTTTGTCTCATAAATAGAAAGGTATCCTTACCAACTCCACTTATAAATGGTGTAAATGATCAGTCTAGGGGTTTACAGTATATACATGTAGAAAAGATGGCGCCTAGCTGGTTCTGCTCTGTTATTGAGCTATCACAAATCAGCTGTAAATGTTCACATGGAATGGCACCTAGTTAACTTTTTAAATCAATAACTGTAGACTTGCTAGTCGGCCAATATCATAGACTCTATCCTCAATAATAACAAAGTTCATTACAAGCGACTCTACGGAAAAACTCTTCGCCAGGCCATTTTGGATGACACCAAAGGAGATTATGAAACCAAAGGGTGCATCAGTTCAATCCTGCTCCTGTGGGTTGCTGCAGGGCACCTTTTGGTGTGTTGTTCGCTAGGGAGATAGTACAAAGTGAAAAATGTGCGATGCACAACCGGAACGAAAAAATAAATGAACTGGAGAGAGTGTACAGTAACTACACAATTTGCTTTTAATAACTCATCTAATCAAATGACCGGCAACAAAAGCGCGCGCACACAGAGGTTTTCAAACATCTCTATGGAGCTTGGTCCCACCCCCCGTTCGTGTCACGTGTCACTCACGCGCGGCGCGCTCACGGGACGATCGTGCACCACTCCCCAGCTGCGACACAACACCCGTAACAATGCCCACCTGTCTCCTGCGCTCTGCGTCCAATCACAGCTCCCGCGGGGCCACACCTCCGTTCCGCCTCTCACTTTCATTGCTCCAGTCCTCCTATTTAATCTCTGCTTGCTCAGTTACACATTGCTGAGCATAGACCATAGTAGCCTTGTGTTCCTACATTCCTGCTTTGCCTTGTGCCTTGCCTCTCTTGCTTTCAGTTTGACCTCATGTGTACCGACACGGCTAGACTCTTGACGCTCTCTGTATAACGACCCCAGCTTGCCCTCGACTACCTGCATCTCTCCATCCCTGACCACGGATATTAGGACATTCTTTTAACCCACCAGCTCCAACCCTCGACCTCGGCACAACGGACATCTACCGTTACTGGCTCCTCCCCATGACCGCGGCAAGTATCTGGACTACCCTCTCTCTCCAACCCCGACCCGGCTACGCTGACAATCCAGGCGTGCCTCCACTGCTGTGGGTGCGCAGTTTCTACTTTCCCACCTCAGTACCGGGGGTCCGCCTTGTTCGTGGTGAGTGCAAGGGTCACAATTAGAGAGGGTTGGGGTTCCTTACAATGCATCTGATCTCAGACGCGCTATTAGAGAGGGTTGGGGCTCCTTTGAATGCATCTGATCTCAGACGCGCTATTAGAGAAAGTTGGGATTCCTTACAATGCAGATTTCAGACGCGCTGTTAGAGAGGGTTGGGGCTCCTTACAATGTATTTAATCAATGCATTGTAAGGAACCCAACCCTCTCTAGTGTGTATTTGTGAACTGTAAGGTGCTTGACTAATACACTGGAAGAATATCATTGTTTTCGATTAAAAATATCAAAGAATGTGTTACTTTAACGAGCGCTTTCTCTTTTTTTGAATCTCCAATATACTATTTGCCAAGTGGGACTGATGAAATCACCAAAAACTACTGTAGCAGGTCCCCTTTGGTTGTCAATACGTTACTTTGAAGTGGAAGGGAGAGACCTACTGAGGCCAATATACTAAGCATCGCAAACTGAGCGGGGGGAGGGGTGGAGGGTTTCGGCGCATGTCAAACTTCAATTGCACTCGTGTACTAAGTTCAAATTTCTCCATCTGCGCCCAGCCCCAAAATACTGTTTAGCGCACAGTAATGGATTGCACTTGGTGTATAAAAGTCAATGGTACATACTAATATCTATATAAATATATACAGTGTTCGACAAATCACCCAAAAATCTACTCGCCCAACCAAAAAATCTACTCGCCACCTAGTCCCGCCCCAACCCCGCCCCTAGTTCCGCCCCCCAACCCCGCCCCCAACCCCGCTTTAAAATAAAACATATGAAAAAAAATCCATTTAAATGACAAATATATTTATTGTATTACATTATACTACAATTAGCCCTTGTTACGTGTGTGTGTGTGTGTGTGTCTGTGTAAATGTCGATCTAGAAATAAAAGCCAGGTGTGAATGACTAGTTTCCTGCACCCCTTAATCAGTGTCTGGATGCCCCCGCTTCACAATATCTAAAGCAGAACCCCCCATTCACCTGCGCTCCGGCGTCATGACGTCACGTTGCCCTAGTAACGTGACGTCACATGACCTCACAGCGTCATTTTGATGCCGCGTTGCCATGGCGACGCAGGAAGGAAGCCGCCGGAGCCTAGGTAAGTGAAGGTTTACAGAGGCCCTGCAGCTCCCCCGGCACTTAATTTAAGTGCCTTCGGGAAGCGCGCGGGGCCTCTGTAAACCCCACGCCCCCCAGACGGCAGTCTTGCGCCCCGCGTGGGGTCGCGCCCCCCAGTTTGCGCACCGCTGTTCTAGAAATCCAATCGGATAAGGCTCTTTCTGCACGCTTTTGCACAACTCCCAGCTACTAGAATATCCCCCTGTGTCTATCCAAGAGGAGGTTTTAGTCTACTGACAAAAAACATCCCAAAATAAATTGTAATTAAGGCTGCGAGGTGTCACTGTATATAGAACATAGATCCAGTAGCACTCTCATTGTAAAAGACTCATCTCTATCCCCCCACAAATAAGCAGGGGGACCCATTCAAAGCCCATAATGTGTATGTCTGAAGCATTAAAGCAAAGTGCAGTGCTGTACCAAAGTAGTAGTTTAGTTTAGACTGCCCTTGAATGGAGTTGAACACTTCCCCAGTGCTGGAATTAGACATAAAAGGTCTATGCAGCAACATAGAGTAGTTGTGTTTAGACGCATGGCTCTATTTTTTGGAGCAGAGCCGCAGCATATATACTGTAAGAACAGTTTCTTACTTCTGACGCGGTATGTTAGACTTATGGCACTTCAGATATGGAGGATTGTTTTGGGCAAATAAAAGGTTAAAAAAAAGTATCAGAGAAATGCAACTTGTGACGCATCTCATTTTAATCTGTGCACCATGTAACTGCCCCCAACTCATCCTACTCACTCTCCCCAAGGTGCAAATTGGGGCAGAGACGCAGACTGTGATACATCTCATTATAATCTGTGTGCCATGTAACTCCTCCCCAACTCCTCCTACTGACTCTCCCCAAGGTGCATGCTGGGGCAGAGACGCAGACTGTGATACATCTCATTATAATCTGTGATACTTTATCTTGCCATGAAGTCAATGCATTTGAACCCAGTGATACAGTATGTTGATCCCACTGCTGTCAGTGGCACTGTCCATATGTGTACTTGTGTCACCCAATGTATGTAATACAATGTATCACAGTAGCTGTGATTTTTATGACTGCTACTCAAGTTAACCACTTCTCAACCACTTGAAATTAAATGTCAACAGTAGCTGATTTCTCTATTATGACATCACGAGACAGTATCATTGAGCCTCCTAGGAGATGCCAGCAGCAGTGTTCTGTAATGACATCATGGAATCGCCTTAGAGACTGAGATAAATACACAAATGTAAACTTGTTTGTGCGTGACTTGAATTAGTTCCCGAAGGAAACCGTTAGTTTTGTGGACATCTCAGAGATAGGAAAAGAGTGGCGCTGTACAGAGAGACTAATTATCTCCACCTTAACTCTGTATCATGGCAGGTAGGAAGCAACGTGACCTTTACATACCCAAAAAGAAATGGATAATATCTATATTTCTGAACTGTTTACTTTCACAATGTTTTATGGGGTACAGAACAGATAACATGACTCCTATCAATGGATGGGAGAAAGAAGACGGATGGGGTGGGGGGCGGGGGGGAGGGACGGAGGTAGACAACACCCAGGGGGGTTAGGTACCTGGCCTTAATTGGATAATATTTTTTTTTATAAATGTCAAAACTGATTTATTATAGATACATACACACATATTTGTTTTATTGTATTTACTTTTATATCTGGCTTGTAATTCAAAATCTTAAATGATTTGAACAGTAATGTATAGAAAAGAACACATGTACTGTATACATAAATGTCAAAGCGGCAAACGTCTATGGGATCTATGGGATAGTAAAAAAAGACACAGGAACCTTAGTGTATACAGTAGGATTAGTTATGTATAAGGCATGCTTTTTCCTTGCCCTAAGTTTAGGTCAATAACTATTGGACCAATTCTACACCGTGGGGTGTAATGTTCGACTACTTTCAGCCATATCCTTAAATTATTGTCTACAGCAGTGTTTTTCAACCACGGATCCTAGGAACCCTAGGATTCCCCGGGCATCCCTAAAGGGTTCGCTGTAATTTTTAGGTCATTTTAAAATTGTACTTAATACAGAAGAATTTACAGTACAATGCATCTTATCTCAAACGCGCTATTGGAGAGGGTTGGGGTTCCTTACAATGCATCTGATCTCAGACGCGCTATTAGAGAGGGTTGGGGCTCCTTACAATGCATCTGATCTCAGAAGCGCTATTAGAGAGGATTGGGGTTCCTCACACTTCATCTGATCTCAGACGCACTATTAGATAGGGTTGGGGTATATTACAATGCATCTCATCTTAGACTCGTTGTTAGAGAGGGTTGGGGTCCCTCAGAATTTCACATATGGTTCCTTAACCAAAAAAAGGTTGGAAACCACTACTCTACAGTAATACAAAGGCCCCAAAAAAGACAAAGCCACAAAACGAGGGCAGAATCTGCCACTTGATTTACAGATATAGCTGACCTGAGTGCTCCTCCAGATACCTCAATATACCAGACGTCTCAGAATACCACACCATAATATTACCACAAAATACTACAGTAGGAACAGGCAATTTTTATGTTTTTATTTTTATTTTTAAAGATCCAGTTCCGAAAGCTATGGTACATCTATATTTGTCATTGTGTTCATAGGTGGACATGAAAGCAGGTGATGGACTGCACAAGTTTTATATGCCAGTTGCCACTTTGTGTTGAAAACTACCTAGAAATAGTTTTCTGTCTGTGTTACATCCCAACACATCATATATGTATATGTATATGTATAAATATATATCTATATATATATTTATAGATTAAACCCCATATATTGAGCTAAAATGTACGGGTGCTCTGGTGTTTCAATACATAGCAATGCTATAGAAGGCAATCATGGAGCTTGCTTAAAAATGTATTTAAATATTGAAACTTCTGACCACTATTGATCAGAGTAGTGGTATGTAACATTGATAATCAAATAAATGTGTTTTCCCAGCAAGCCATTATCCCTGTTAGTGCTTGCTATTCATAACAAAACAAAGACCACCAAAAACTTTATTCAAAACCAGAACCAAAACCCCAAATATTTTAAAGGCAAAATAAAAATACCAAGCCAAGTGAGCATCTCTATGTATTTCATATGTATTTGATATCAAGAATATCTTTTAGCAGGTCTGTTAAAGCAGTCCTAACCCCCCAAAGTCAGGCTTTCAGGATATCCCAGCTTCAGCGGAGGTGGCTCAATCCGTCCCTGCTTCAGCACAGCTCGCTCAATCAGTCCCTGCTTCAGCACAGGTGACTCAATCAGAGGCTGATTGAGTGATTGGGCCACCTGTGCTAAAGCTGGAATATCCTGAAAAGTTGACCTATTGTGGGGGGTTTGATGACTGGAGTTGAGTCCCCGTGTGTTAAAGAAATGTGCCTTGATTGTGCTTTTCTGGCCCTTCACTTTTACCTTTCTTCCTTACAGATCAGTTTTTAAATTCCTCTGCTGTGAACCCTCCACCGACCTGCAGTGCTCCTGCAGTCACCACTGCTTACCCTTCATGGAGCAACAGCTTCCACCCAGTAGGGAGGAATACAGAAGTCTACAGACATGGGGCCCAAGGCATGATTTTGCAACAAGGGTCTGCAGGAACACCAATGTATCTACAGCAGATCCCACAGGCAACACGCGCTTACCCTCGTGTATCGGACATGAACGGAGGATTCTACCACACTGCTACAGGAGGATACACAGGATTTGCAGGACAGGTTAGGGGAGAAGCCACAACGCAGCCTGTTACTTTCCGTCCCAACACACATTTGGAAAGACGTGCTACAATAGGGCCTTGTATAATGGCCACCCAGTATGCACAACTTCAGCAGCCACCATTCATACCCCTTAGAGGAATGCAGACCTTACAAGGTGAGATATGGAGAATCTTTACTAATCATTGTTCAAAATCTTCTCCTTGACCGATGATACCATTACCTGTTATAAAGATCTTTAATTACGGTCATTCGCCACTGTAGTGTTACAAATATATAGAACTCTACAGTATGTAGTCCTCGCCAATACTGAAGGGATTAAGCATGTGTTTGCTTTTCTTCCTTTGTGTTATTATGTACAATGTGTTGGTATTTATGATAATTGATTATTTCTCCTTTTTGATTTTGTTACAGTGTGTCAGACCTCGCTTGGAGCCCAACATATTTCCCAGGCCAGTTTAATTACACAAGGAGCAGTTCAGCTTGCTGCTAATGAAAAAAGTGAACCACCTCTAATGTACCCAACTCAACCAGCTCGGAAGCTGAGCCACCTCTCAAAGTTACATATTGATGTGCAAAGCAACAAAGAGTTATATGTGCCAGTGTGGAAAAGGGGTGGGTTAAAAGATATGGCGAAGAGATCTTCAGAGGTGAAGGCCCCCTCACATATTGCTCAGAAGGTTCGTAATAACGTGCTGAGTTCAGTGAAGACTGAGTGTCCGTCAAAGTCTGAGGGGGTACCAAAGTGCTCCAAAGTGGAAACAAAGAAGAAAAAGATCCTTTATTCAGCTGCAAAGGATCAAGTCCCTCAAACTGCACTGCAAAAGAAGGTAAAACCAATGTCAAAGCCAGTAAATCATTCTTCTGCTCCTATACCAGGGAAGTCACCCCATGGCCCACAATCTGGTGACGAGGCTGTTCTGTTAAAAAAGATGAAACGTGTTTGTCTCTCAGGTGCCCACATTTCCAATAAGGTATCTGAAAAGATGCAGCAAAGCCGTGAAGGTACAATGGATGCAAAGACACCTGCTGTTACTCATATTAATCCTAAACTGAAGAAAACTCAGGAGATAGGGATCAAACGTAAAGATGCAAAGACTCCTGCAGTTACTCATAGTCCTGAGCGGAAGACACCTCAGGAGATGGGGATCAAACGTAAATATGCAAAAACTCCTGCAGTTACTCATAGTCCTGAGCGGAAGACACCTCAGGAGATGGGGATCAAACTTAAAAATGCAAAGACTCCTGCAGTTACTCATTGTCCTGAGCGGAAGACACCTCAGGAGATCGGGATCAAACGTAAATATGCAAAAACACCTGCTGTTACTCATAGTCCTGAGCGGAAGACACCTCAGGAGATGGGGATCAAATGTAAAGATGCAAAGTCTCCTGCAGTTACTCATAGTCCTGAGCGGAAGACACCTCAAGAGATGGGGATCAAACGTAAACAGAACAGCAATATTAAGCAGCTAGTGAAGAAAACAAAGAACCAGACCAGCGTTTTCAGTTTTGAGCAAGCGCTGGCTTGT